>NW_027207876.1:0-63878 GCF_963455315.2 Globicephala melas
TATGCGGTGTTGAGTCCATTTCGTTGAGCAAGGAGTAGCTCTTGTCTATTCCATATTTGGCTTAAGGAACTTTATCTGTGCTCATTTCAATCTCTGGTTTTATTCAGCACCCCAACTCACCTTTCCCCTTAAACAAGCATAAGTTGGTTTTCTAAATTTGAGACCCTGTTCTGTTCTGTAATTCAGTTCCTGTGTAGCCAAGTTTACATTCCGTGTATTACTGATATCTTATGATGTTTCTTTTTCTGTGTGACTTATTTCAGTTAGAATCATCGTACCTGAATCCACTCATTGTGCTGCTACGGGCCTGATGACATAGATTTCACTGCTGAGTGATACTGCATTGTACGTAAGTACCACAAGTTCTTTATCCATTTTTCACTTTCTGTGATATTGAACTTGTACGGTAAACGAGGTTCTTGTAAACAGAGGCGTCCCAAACATTGGGGTGGCTGTATCTTTTGGATTTTAATTTCCCTAAGCTATAGGACCATAAGTGGAAGTGCCCTAGGCTCTGTTGCTTTGTTTTTTAGACGTTTCAGGAAACACCATACACTTCTCCCGAGTGTCTGTTGGCAATGTACATCCCGCCCATCAGCATAACAAGGCTCCCAGTTCTCCATGGCCTGTCCTGCCTTTCTGGATTTTACACTTTTTTCAGATGGCCCTTTTGACCGGGGGGAAGTGAGACTTCATTGTAGTGCAGATTTCCTTTGCAAGCTTGCTTGGTTGGCCAAAAAGGGCGTATGCGTTTTTTCCTGAATATAGTCAGGAAAAAACGCATACGCCCTTTTTGGCCAAGTGCATCATTGTGGACGTTCTGCCTCTTTTCCTATGCTTTCAATGCAATTCCAGTCTACCTCCTGAAATCGGTTTCCTGCAATTCTGCCCCGCTTTCAAGTCCTCTTGGCAGCCTTACTTCAGTATATTTTTGGACGATAGTTGTCATTTATAACTCTGCAGGTTTGTGAATTACAGTGCCCCTGAGCTCCTTTCTTCAACTCGTTTTCTTGTGAGCTGGCCGCAACACCGCAGGATGGCTTCAGGCCCTAATCTGGTTCCGGCACGGCACGCTGAGCCTTTGGTTCTTTCCTCTTCCTGGTGGGAAATGGGAGTTAAATTTGCCCGTCCAGACACCTCCAGCTAGTCTCTCATTGGTTCTCGCTATTCCTGTTCATCTTCCGCAGAAATTTCAAACTGGGCCAAACAGGAGGTTAAAGGGACTGACTCTCCAAGTCGGGAGAGTGTTAGTAAAGCGTCTGGAATGTTGCACCCGAGTACCAGGGTACGAAAACTGAGACATATTTGAACACGTCTCCCGATCACATGGTTGATCATACTCTAGGTTCCACATGCATGTTTTAGCTGAAGGAAGAATACCTTAAACCTGGGTAGTTGAAACCCGTGGAATGGGTACCATGCAATATGACTTCAAAGGGTCTTCATTTGCTCACCGAACCTCTCCAATCCTATCACTGCTGCGTTTATGTCCCTGTACACATGCTTGATTCTCTTTCGGAGACATAGCAATCCATAGGTTTTAAGATACTTAAGAGTCAGGTACATTCTTAGGCGTTTAATATGGGGTGTTGAGTCCATTTCGTTGAGCAAGGAGTAGCTCTTGTCTATTCCATATTTGGCTTAAGGAACTTTATCTGTGCTCATTTCAATCTCTGGTTTTATGCAGCACCCCAACTCACCTTTCCCCTTAAACAAGCATAAGTTGGTTTTCTAAATTTGAGACCCTGTTCTGTTCTGTAATTCAGTTCCTGTGTAGCCAAGTTTACATTCCGTGTATTACTGATATCTTATGATGTTTCTTTTTCTGTGTGACTTATTTCAGTTAGAATCATCGTACCTGAATCCACTCATTGTGCTGCTACGGGCCTGATGACATAGATTTCACTGCTGAGTGATACTGCATTGTACGTAAGTACCACAAGTTCTTTATCCATTTTTCACTTTCTGTGATATTGAACTTGTACGGTAAACGAGGTTCTTGTAAACAGAGGCGTCCCAAACATTGGGGTGGCTGTATCTTTTTGATTTTAATTTCCCTAAGCTATAGGACCATAAGTGGAAGTGCCCTAGGCTCTGTTGCTTTGTTTTTTAGACGTTTCAGGAAACACCATACACTTCTCCCGAGTGTCTGTTGGCAATTTACATCCCGCCCATCAGCATAACAAGGCTCCCAGTTCTCCATGGCCTGTCCTGCCTTTCTGGATTTTACACTTTTTTCAGATGACCCTTTTGACCGGGGGGAAGTGAGACTTCATTGTAGTGCAGATTTCCTTTGCAAGCTTGCTTGGTTGGCCAAAAAGGGCGTATGCGTTTTTTCCTGAATATATTCAGGAAAAAACGCATACGCCCTTTTTGGCCAAGTGCATCATTGTGGACGTTCTGCCTCTTTTCCTATGCTTTCAATGCAATTCCAGTCTACCTCCTGAAATCGGTTTCCTGCAATTCTGCCCCGCTTTCAAGTCCTCTTGGCAGCCTTACTTCAGTATATTTTTGGACGATAGTTGTCATTTATAACTCTGCAGGTTTGTGAATTACAGTGCCCCTGAGCTCCTTTCTTCAACTCGCTTTCTTGTGAGCTGGCCGCAACACCGCAGGATGGCTTCAGGCCCTAATCTGGTTCCGGCACGGCACGCTGAGCCTTTGGTTATTTCCTCTTCCTGGTGGGAAATGAGAGTTAAATTTGCCCGTCCAGACACCTCCAGCTAGTCTCTCATTGGTTCTCGCTATTCCTGTTCATCTTCCGCAGAAATTGCAAACTGGGCCAAACAGGAGGTTAAAGGGACTGACTCTCCAAGTCGGGAGAGTGTTAGTAAAGCGTCTGGAATGTTGCACCCGAGTACCAGGGTACGAAAACTGAGACATATTTGAACACGTCTCCCGTTCACATGGTTGATCATACTCTAGGTTCCACATGCATGTTTTAGCTGAAGGAAGAATACCTTAAACCTGGGTAGTTGAAACCCGTGGAATGGGTACCATGCAATATGACTTCAAAGGGTCTTCATTTGCTCACCGAACCTCTCCAATCCTATCACTGCTGCGTTTATGTCCCTGTACACATGCTTGATTCTCTTTCAGAGACATAGCAATCCATAGGTTTTAAGATACTTAAGAGTCAGGTACATTCTTAGGCGTTTAATATGCGGTGTTGAGTCCATTTCGTTGAGCAAGGAGTAGCTCTTGTCTATTCCATATTTGGCTTAAGGAACTTTATCTGTGCTCATTTCAATCTCTGGTTTTATGCAGCACCCCAACTCACCTTTACCCTTAAACAAGCATAAGTTGGTTTTCTAAATTTGAGACCCTGTTCTGTTCTGTAATTCAGTTCCTGTGTAGCCAAGTTTACATTCCGTGTATTATTGATATCTTATGATGTTTCTTTTTCTGTGTGACTTATTTCAGTTAGAATCATCGTACCTGAATCCACTCATTGTGCTGCTACGGGCCTGATGACATAGATTTCACTGCTGAGTGATACTGCATTGTACGTAAGTACCACAAGTTCTTTATCCATTTTTCACTTTCTGTGATATTGAACTTGTACGGTAAACGAGGTTCTTGTAAACAGAGGCGTCCCAAACATTGGGGTGGCTGTATCTTTTGGATTTTAATTTCCCTAAGCTATAGGACCATAAGTGGAAGTGCCCTAGGCTCTGTTGCTTTGTTTTTTAGACGTTTCAGGAAACACCATACACTTCTCCCGAGTGTCTGTTGGCAATTTACATCCCGCCCATCAGCATAACAAGGCTCCCAGTTCTCCATGGCCTGTCCTGCCTTTCTGGATTTTACACTTTTTTCAGATGGCCCTTTTGACCGGGGGGAAGTGAGACTTCATTGTAGTGCAGATTTCCTTTGCAAGCTTGCTTGGTTGGCCAAAAAGGGCGTATGCGTTTTTTCCTGAATATAGTCAGGAAAAAACGCATACGCCCTTTTTGGCCAAGTGCATCATTGTGGACGTTCTGCCTCTTTTCCTATGCTTTCAATGCAATTCCAGTCTACCTCCTGAAATCGGTTTCCTGCAATTCTGCCCCGCTTTCAAGTCCTCTTGGCAGCCTTACTTCAGTATATTTTTGGACGATAGTTGTCATTTATAACTCTGCAGGTTTGTGAATTACAGTGCCCCTGAGCTCCTTTCTTCAACTCGCTTTCTTGTGAGCTGGCCGCAACACCGCAGGATGGCTTCAGGCCCTAATCTGGTTCCGGCACGGCACGCTGAGCCTTTGGTTATTTCCTCTTCCTGGTGGGAAATGAGAGTTAAATTTGCCCGTCCAGACACCTCCAGCTAGTCTCTCATTGGTTCTCGCTATTCCTGTTCATCTTCCGCAGAAATTGCAAACTGGGCCAAACAGGAGGTTAAAGGGACTGACTCTCCAAGTCGGGAGAGTGTTAGTAAAGCGTCTGGAATGTTGCACCCGAGTACCAGGGTACGAAAACTGAGACATATTTGAACACGTCTCCCGATCACATGGTTGATCATACTCTAGGTTCCACATGCATGTTTTAGCTGAAGGAAGAATACCTTAAACCTGGGTAGTTGAAACCCATGGAATGGGTACCATGCAATATGACTTCAAAGGGTCTTCATTTGCTCACCGAACCTCTCCAATCCTATCACTGCTGCGTTTATGTCCCTGTACACATGCTTGATTCTCTTTCAGAGACATAGCAATCCATAGGTTTTAAGATACTTAAGAGTCAGGTACATTCTTAGGCGTTTAATATGCGGTGTTGAGTCCATTTCGTTGAGCAAGGAGTAGCTCTTGTCTATTCCATATTTGGCTTAAGGAACTTTATCTGTGCTCATTTCAATCTCTGGTTTTATTCAGCACCCCAACTCACCTTTCCCCTTAAACAAGCATAAGTTGGTTTTCTAAATTTGAGACCCTGTTCTGTTCTGTAATTCAGTTCCTGTGTAGCCAAGTTTACATTCCGTGTATTACTGATATCTTATGATGTTTCTTTTTCTGTGTGACTTATTTCAGTTAGAATCATCGTACCTGAATCCACTCATTGTGCTGCTACGGGCCTGATGACATAGATTTCACTGCTGAGTGATACTGCATTGTACGTAAGTACCACAAGTTCTTTATCCATTTTTCACTTTCTGTGATATTGAACTTGTACGGTAAACGAGGTTCTTGTAAACAGAGGCGTCCCAAACATTGGGGTGGCTGTATCTTTTGGATTTTAATTTCCCTAAGCTATAGGACCATAAGTGGAAGTGCCCTAGGCTCTGTTGCTTTGTTTTTTAGACGTTTCAGGAAACACCATACACTTCTCCCGAGTGTCTGTTGGCAATGTACATCCCGCCCATCAGCATAACAAGGCTCCCAGTTCTCCATGGCCTGTCCTGCCTTTCTGGATTTTACACTTTTTTCAGATGGCCCTTTTGACCGGGGGGAAGTGAGACTTCATTGTAGTGCAGATTTCCTTTGCAAGCTTGCTTGGTTGGCCAAAAAGGGCGTATGCGTTTTTTCCTGAATATAGTCAGGAAAAAACGCATACGCCCTTTTTGGCCAAGTGCATCATTGTGGACGTTCTGCCTCTTTTCCTATGCTTTCAATGCAATTCCAGTCTACCTCCTGAAATCGGTTTCCTGCAATTCTGCCCCGCTTTCAAGTCCTCTTGGCAGCCTTACTTCAGTATATTTTTGGACGATAGTTGTCATTTATAACTCTGCAGGTTTGTGAATTACAGTGCCCCTGAGCTCCTTTCTTCAACTCGTTTTCTTGTGAGCTGGCCGCAACACCGCAGGATGGCTTCAGGCCCTAATCTGGTTCCGGCACGGCACGCTGAGCCTTTGGTTCTTTCCTCTTCCTGGTGGGAAATGGGAGTTAAATTTGCCCGTCCAGACACCTCCAGCTAGTCTCTCATTGGTTCTCGCTATTCCTGTTCATCTTCCGCAGAAATTTCAAACTGGGCCAAACAGGAGGTTAAAGGGACTGACTCTCCAAGTCGGGAGAGTGTTAGTAAAGCGTCTGGAATGTTGCACCCGAGTACCAGGGTACGAAAACTGAGACATATTTGAACACGTCTCCCGATCACATGGTTGATCATACTCTAGGTTCCACATGCATGTTTTAGCTGAAGGAAGAATACCTTAAACCTGGGTAGTTGAAACCCGTGGAATGGGTACCATGCAATATGACTTCAAAGGGTCTTCATTTGCTCACCGAACCTCTCCAATCCTATCACTGCTGCGTTTATGTCCCTGTACACATGCTTGATTCTCTTTCGGAGACATAGCAATCCATAGGTTTTAAGATACTTAAGAGTCAGGTACATTCTTAGGCGTTTAATATGGGGTGTTGAGTCCATTTCGTTGAGCAAGGAGTAGCTCTTGTCTATTCCATATTTGGCTTAAGGAACTTTATCTGTGCTCATTTCAATCTCTGGTTTTATGCAGCACCCCAACTCACCTTTCCCCTTAAACAAGCATAAGTTGGTTTTCTAAATTTGAGACCCTGTTCTGTTCTGTAATTCAGTTCCTGTGTAGCCAAGTTTACATTCCGTGTATTACTGATATCTTATGATGTTTCTTTTTCTGTGTGACTTATTTCAGTTAGAATCATCGTACCTGAATCCACTCATTGTGCTGCTACGGGCCTGATGACATAGATTTCACTGCTGAGTGATACTGCATTGTACGTAAGTACCACAAGTTCTTTATCCATTTTTCACTTTCTGTGATATTGAACTTGTACGGTAAACGAGGTTCTTGTAAACAGAGGCGTCCCAAACATTGGGGTGGCTGTATCTTTTTGATTTTAATTTCCCTAAGCTATAGGACCATAAGTGGAAGTGCCCTAGGCTCTGTTGCTTTGTTTTTTAGACGTTTCAGGAAACACCATACACTTCTCCCGAGTGTCTGTTGGCAATTTACATCCCGCCCATCAGCATAACAAGGCTCCCAGTTCTCCATGGCCTGTCCTGCCTTTCTGGATTTTACACTTTTTTCAGATGACCCTTTTGACCGGGGGGAAGTGAGACTTCATTGTAGTGCAGATTTCCTTTGCAAGCTTGCTTGGTTGGCCAAAAAGGGCGTATGCGTTTTTTCCTGAATATATTCAGGAAAAAACGCATACGCCCTTTTTGGCCAAGTGCATCATTGTGGACGTTCTGCCTCTTTTCCTATGCTTTCAATGCAATTCCAGTCTACCTCCTGAAATCGGTTTCCTGCAATTCTGCCCCGCTTTCAAGTCCTCTTGGCAGCCTTACTTCAGTATATTTTTGGACGATAGTTGTCATTTATAACTCTGCAGGTTTGTGAATTACAGTGCCCCTGAGCTCCTTTCTTCAACTCGCTTTCTTGTGAGCTGGCCGCAACACCGCAGGATGGCTTCAGGCCCTAATCTGGTTCCGGCACGGCACGCTGAGCCTTTGGTTATTTCCTCTTCCTGGTGGGAAATGAGAGTTAAATTTGCCCGTCCAGACACCTCCAGCTAGTCTCTCATTGGTTCTCGCTATTCCTGTTCATCTTCCGCAGAAATTGCAAACTGGGCCAAACAGGAGGTTAAAGGGACTGACTCTCCAAGTCGGGAGAGTGTTAGTAAAGCGTCTGGAATGTTGCACCCGAGTACCAGGGTACGAAAACTGAGACATATTTGAACACGTCTCCCGTTCACATGGTTGATCATACTCTAGGTTCCACATGCATGTTTTAGCTGAAGGAAGAATACCTTAAACCTGGGTAGTTGAAACCCGTGGAATGGGTACCATGCAATATGACTTCAAAGGGTCTTCATTTGCTCACCGAACCTCTCCAATCCTATCACTGCTGCGTTTATGTCCCTGTACACATGCTTGATTCTCTTTCAGAGACATAGCAATCCATAGGTTTTAAGATACTTAAGAGTCAGGTACATTCTTAGGCGTTTAATATGCGGTGTTGAGTCCATTTCGTTGAGCAAGGAGTAGCTCTTGTCTATTCCATATTTGGCTTAAGGAACTTTATCTGTGCTCATTTCAATCTCTGGTTTTATGCAGCACCCCAACTCACCTTTACCCTTAAACAAGCATAAGTTGGTTTTCTAAATTTGAGACCCTGTTCTGTTCTGTAATTCAGTTCCTGTGTAGCCAAGTTTACATTCCGTGTATTATTGATATCTTATGATGTTTCTTTTTCTGTGTGACTTATTTCAGTTAGAATCATCGTACCTGAATCCACTCATTGTGCTGCTACGGGCCTGATGACATAGATTTCACTGCTGAGTGATACTGCATTGTACGTAAGTACCACAAGTTCTTTATCCATTTTTCACTTTCTGTGATATTGAACTTGTACGGTAAACGAGGTTCTTGTAAACAGAGGCGTCCCAAACATTGGGGTGGCTGTATCTTTTGGATTTTAATTTCCCTAAGCTATAGGACCATAAGTGGAAGTGCCCTAGGCTCTGTTGCTTTGTTTTTTAGACGTTTCAGGAAACACCATACACTTCTCCCGAGTGTCTGTTGGCAATTTACATCCCGCCCATCAGCATAACAAGGCTCCCAGTTCTCCATGGCCTGTCCTGCCTTTCTGGATTTTACACTTTTTTCAGATGACCCTTTTGACCGGGGGGAAGTGAGACTTCATTGTAGTGCAGATTTCCTTTGCAAGCTTGCTTGGTTGGCCAAAAAGGGCGTATGCGTTTTTTCCTGAATATATTCAGGAAAAAACGCATACGCCCTTTTTGGCCAAGTGCATCATTGTGGACGTTCTGCCTCTTTTCCTATGCTTTCAACGCAATTCCAGTCTACCTCCTGAAATCGGTTTCCTGCAATTCTGCCCCGCTTTCAAGTCCTCTTGGCAGCCTTACTTCAGTATATTTTTGGACGATAGTTGTCATTTATAACTCTGCAGGTTTGTGAATTACAGTGCCCCTGAGCTCCTTTCTTGAACTCGCTTTCTTGTGAGCTGGCCGCAACACCGCAGGATGGCTTCAGGCCCTAATCTGGTTCCGGCACGGCACGCTGAGCCTTTGGTTATTTCCTCTTCCTGGTGGGAAATGAGAGTTAAATTTGCCCGTCCAGACACCTCCAGCTAGTCTCTCATTGGTTCTCGCTATTCCTGTTCATCTTCCGCAGAAATTTCAAACTGGGCCAAACAGGAGGTTAAAGGGACTGACTCTCCAAGTCGGGAGAGTGTTAGTAAAGCGTCTGGAATGTTGCACCCGAGTACCAGGGTACGAAAACTGAGACATATTTGAACACGTCTCCCGTTCACATGGTTGATCATACTCTAGGTTCCACATGCATGTTTTAGCTGAAGGAAGAATACCTTAAACCTGGGTAGTTGAAACCCGTGGAATGGGTACCATGCAATATGACTTCAAAGGGTCTTCATTTGCTCACCGAACCTCTCCAATCCTATCACTGCTGCGTTTATGTCCCTGTACACATGCTTGATTCTCTTTCAGAGACATAGCAATCCATAGGTTTTAAGATACTTAAGAGTCAGGTACATTCTTAGGCGTTTAATATGCGGTGTTGAGTCCATTTCGTTGAGCAAGGAGTAGCTCTTGTCTATTCCATATTTGGCTTAAGGAACTTTATCTGTGCTCATTTCAATCTCTGGTTTTATGCAGCACCCCAACTCACCTTTACCCTTAAACAAGCATAAGTTGGTTTTCTAAATTTGAGACCCTGTTCTGTTCTGTAATTCAGTTCCTGTGTAGCCAAGTTTACATTCCGTGTATTATTGATATCTTATGATGTTTCTTTTTCTGTGTGACTTATTTCAGTTAGAATCATCGTACCTGAATCCACTCATTGTGCTGCTACGGGCCTGATGACATAGATTTCACTGCTGAGTGATACTGCATTGTACGTAAGTACCACAAGTTCTTTATCCATTTTTCACTTTCTGTGATATTGAACTTGTACGGTAAACGAGGTTCTTGTAAACAGAGGCGTCCCAAACATTGGGGTGGCTGTATCTTTTTGATTTTAATTTCCCTAAGCTATAGGACCATAAGTGGAAGTGCCCTAGGCTCTGTTGCTTTGTTTTTTAGACGTTTCAGGAAACACCATACACTTCTCCCGAGTGTCTGTTGGCAATTTACATCCCGCCCATCAGCATAACAAGGCTCCCAGTTCTCCATGGCCTGTCCTGCCTTTCTGGATTTTACACTTTTTTCAGATGGCCCTTTTGACCGGGGGGAAGTGAGACTTCATTGTAGTGCAGATTTCCTTTGCAAGCTTGCTTGGTTGGCCAAAAAGGGCGTATGCGTTTTTTCCTGAATATATTCAGGAAAAAACGCATACGCCCTTTTTGGCCAAGTGCATCATTGTGGACGTTCTGCCTCTTTTCCTATGCTTTCAATGCAATTCCAGTCTACCTCCTGAAATCGGTTTCCTGCAATTCTGCCCCGCTTTCAAGTCCTCTTGGCAGCCTTACTTCAGTATATTTTTGGACGATAGTTGTCATTTATAACTCTGCAGGTTTGTGAATTACAGTGCCCCTGAGCTCCTTTCTTCAACTCGCTTTCTTGTGAGCTGGCCGCAACACCGCAGGATGGCTTCAGGCCCTAATCTGGTTCCGGCACGGCACGCTGAGCCTTTGGTTATTTCCTCTTCCTGGTGGGAAATGAGAGTTAAATTTGCCCGTCCAGACACCTCCAGCTAGTCTCTCATTGGTTCTCGCTATTCCTGTTCATCTTCCGCAGAAATTGCAAACTGGGCCAAACAGGAGGTTAAAGGGACTGACTCTCCAAGTCGGGAGAGTGTTAGTAAAGCGTCTGGAATGTTGCACCCGAGTACCAGGGTACGAAAACTGAGACATATTTGAACACGTCTCCCGATCACATGGTTGATCATACTCTAGGTTCCACATGCATGTTTTAGCTGAAGGAAGAATACCTTAAACCTGGGTAGTTGAAACCCATGGAATGGGTACCATGCAATATGACTTCAAAGGGTCTTCATTTGCTCACCGAACCTCTCCAATCCTATCACTGCTGCGTTTATGTCCCTGTACACATGCTTGATTCTCTTTCAGAGACATAGCAATCCATAGGTTTTAAGATACTTAAGAGTCAGGTACATTCTTAGGCGTTTAATATGCGGTGTTGAGTCCATTTCGTTGAGCAAGGAGTAGCTCTTGTCTATTCCATATTTGGCTTAAGGAACTTTATCTGTGCTCATTTCAATCTCTGGTTTTATTCAGCACCCCAACTCACCTTTCCCCTTAAACAAGCATAAGTTGGTTTTCTAAATTTGAGACCCTGTTCTGTTCTGTAATTCAGTTCCTGTGTAGCCAAGTTTACATTCCGTGTATTACTGATATCTTATGATGTTTCTTTTTCTGTGTGACTTATTTCAGTTAGAATCATCGTACCTGAATCCACTCATTGTGCTGCTACGGGCCTGATGACATAGATTTCACTGCTGAGTGATACTGCATTGTACGTAAGTACCACAAGTTCTTTATCCATTTTTCACTTTCTGTGATATTGAACTTGTACGGTAAACGAGGTTCTTGTAAACAGAGGCGTCCCAAACATTGGGGTGGCTGTATCTTTTTGATTTTAATTTCCCTAAGCTATAGGACCATAAGTGGAAGTGCCCTAGGCTCTGTTGCTTTGTTTTTTAGACGTTTCAGGAAACACCATACACTTCTCCCGAGTGTCTGTTGGCAATTTACATCCCGCCCATCAGCATAACAAGGCTCCCAGTTCTCCATGGCCTGTCCTGCCTTTCTGGATTTTACACTTTTTTCAGATGGCCCTTTTGACCGGGGGGAAGTGAGACTTCATTGTAGTGCAGATTTCCTTTGCAAGCTTGCTTGGTTGGCCAAAAAGGGCGTATGCGTTTTTTCCTGAATATAGTCAGGAAAAAACGCATACGCCCTTTTTGGCCAAGTGCATCATTGTGGACGTTCTGCCTCTTTTCCTATGCTTTCAATGCAATTCCAGTCTACCTCCTGAAATCGGTTTCCTGCAATTCTGCCCCGCTTTCAAGTCCTCTTGGCAGCCTTACTTCAGTATATTTTTGGACGATAGTTGTCATTTATAACTCTGCAGGTTTGTGAATTACAGTGCCCCTGAGCTCCTTTCTTCAACTCGTTTTCTTGTGAGCTGGCCGCAACACCGCAGGATGGCTTCAGGCCCTAATCTGGTTCCGGCACGGCACGCTGAGCCTTTGGTTCTTTCCTCTTCCTGGTGGGAAATGGGAGTTAAATTTGCCCGTCCAGACACCTCCAGCTAGTCTCTCATTGGTTCTCGCTATTCCTGTTCATCTTCCGCAGAAATTTCAAACTGGGCCAAACAGGAGGTTAAAGGGACTGACTCTCCAAGTCGGGAGAGTGTTAGTAAAGCGTCTGGAATGTTGCACCCGAGTACCAGGGTACGAAAACTGAGACATATTTGAACACGTCTCCCGATCACATGGTTGATCATACTCTAGGTTCCACATGCATGTTTTAGCTGAAGGAAGAATACCTTAAACCTGGGTAGTTGAAACCCGTGGAATGGGTACCATGCAATATGACTTCAAAGGGTCTTCATTTGCTCACCGAACCTCTCCAATCCTATCACTGCTGCGTTTATGTCCCTGTACACATGCTTGATTCTCTTTCGGAGACATAGCAATCCATAGGTTTTAAGATACTTAAGAGTCAGGTACATTCTTAGGCGTTTAATATGGGGTGTTGAGTCCATTTCGTTGAGCAAGGAGTAGCTCTTGTCTATTCCATATTTGGCTTAAGGAACTTTATCTGTGCTCATTTCAATCTCTGGTTTTATGCAGCACCCCAACTCACCTTTCCCCTTAAACAAGCATAAGTTGGTTTTCTAAATTTGAGACCCTGTTCTGTTCTGTAATTCAGTTCCTGTGTAGCCAAGTTTACATTCCGTGTATTACTGATATCTTATGATGTTTCTTTTTCTGTGTGACTTATTTCAGTTAGAATCATCGTACCTGAATCCACTCATTGTGCTGCTACGGGCCTGATGACATAGATTTCACTGCTGAGTGATACTGCATTGTACGTAAGTACCACAAGTTCTTTATCCATTTTTCACTTTCTGTGATATTGAACTTGTACGGTAAACGAGGTTCTTGTAAACAGAGGCGTCCCAAACATTGGCGTGGCTGTATCTTTTGGATTTTAATTTCCCTAAGCTATAGGACCATAAGTGGAAGTGCCCTAGGCTCTGTTGCTTTGTTTTTTAGACGTTTCAGGAAACACCATACACTTCTCCCGAGTGTCTGTTGGCAATGTACATCCCGCCCATCAGCATAACAAGGCTCCCAGTTCTCCATGGCCTGTCCTGCCTTTCTGGATTTTACACTTTTTTCAGATGGCCCTTTTGACCGGGGGGAAGTGAGACTTCATTGTAGTGCAGATTTCCTTTGCAAGCTTGCTTGGTTGGCCAAAAAGGGCGTATGCGTTTTTTCCTGAATATATTCAGGAAAAAACGCATACGCCCTTTTTGGCCAAGTGCATCATTGTGGACGTTCTGCCTCTTTTCCTATGCTTTCAATGCAATTCCAGTCTACCTCCTGAAATCGGTTTCCTGCAATTCTGCCCCGCTTTCAAGTCCTCTTGGCAGCCTTACTTCAGTATATTTTTGGACGATAGTTGTCATTTATAACTCTGCAGGTTTGTGAATTACAGTGCCCCTGAGCTCCTTTCTTCAACTCGCTTTCTTGTGAGCTGGCCGCAACACCGCAGGATGGCTTCAGGCCCTAATCTGGTTCCGGCACGGCACGCTGAGCCTTTGGTTATTTCCTCTTCCTGGTGGGAAATGAGAGTTAAATTTGCCCGTCCAGACACCTCCAGCTAGTCTCTCATTGGTTCTCGCTATTCCTGTTCATCTTCCGCAGAAATTGCAAACTGGGCCAAACAGGAGGTTAAAGGGACTGACTCTCCAAGTCGGGAGAGTGTTAGTAAAGCGTCTGGAATGTTGCACCCGAGTACCAGGGTACGAAAACTGAGACATATTTGAACACGTCTCCCGTTCACATGGTTGATCATACTCTAGGTTCCACATGCATGTTTTAGCTGAAGGAAGAATACCTTAAACCTGGGTAGTTGAAACCCGTGGAATGGGTACCATGCAATATGACTTCAAAGGGTCTTCATTTGCTCACCGAACCTCTCCAATCCTATCACTGCTGCGTTTATGTCCCTGTACACATGCTTGATTCTCTTTCAGAGACATAGCAATCCATAGGTTTTAAGATACTTAAGAGTCAGGTACATTCTTAGGCGTTTAATATGCGGTGTTGAGTCCATTTCGTTGAGCAAGGAGTAGCTCTTGTCTATTCCATATTTGGCTTAAGGAACTTTATCTGTGCTCATTTCAATCTCTGGTTTTATGCAGCACCCCAACTCACCTTTACCCTTAAACAAGCATAAGTTGGTTTTCTAAATTTGAGACCCTGTTCTGTTCTGTAATTCAGTTCCTGTGTAGCCAAGTTTACATTCCGTGTATTATTGATATCTTATGATGTTTCTTTTTCTGTGTGACTTATTTCAGTTAGAATCATCGTACCTGAATCCACTCATTGTGCTGCTACGGGCCTGATGACATAGATTTCACTGCTGAGTGATACTGCATTGTACGTAAGTACCACAAGTTCTTTATCCATTTTTCACTTTCTGTGATATTGAACTTGTACGGTAAACGAGGTTCTTGTAAACAGAGGCGTCCCAAACATTGGGGTGGCTGTATCTTTTTGATTTTAATTTCCCTAAGCTATAGGACCATAAGTGGAAGTGCCCTAGGCTCTGTTGCTTTGTTTTTTAGACGTTTCAGGAAACACCATACACTTCTCCCGAGTGTCTGTTGGCAATTTACATCCCGCCCATCAGCATAACAAGGCTCCCAGTTCTCCATGGCCTGTCCTGCCTTTCTGGATTTTACACTTTTTTCAGATGGCCCTTTTGACCGGGGGGAAGTGAGACTTCATTGTAGTGCAGATTTCCTTTGCAAGCTTGCTTGGTTGGCCAAAAAGGGCGTATGCGTTTTTTCCTGAATATATTCAGGAAAAAACGCATACGCCCTTTTTGGCCAAGTGCATCATTGTGGACGTTCTGCCTCTTTTCCTATGCTTTCAATGCAATTCCAGTCTACCTCCTGAAATCGGTTTCCTGCAATTCTGCCCCGCTTTCAAGTCCTCTTGGCAGCCTTACTTCAGTATATTTTTGGACGATAGTTGTCATTTATAACTCTGCAGGTTTGTGAATTACAGTGCCCCTGAGCTCCTTTCTTCAACTCGCTTTCTTGTGAGCTGGCCGCAACACCGCAGGATGGCTTCAGGCCCTAATCTGGTTCCGGCACGGCACGCTGAGCCTTTGGTTATTTCCTCTTCCTGGTGGGAAATGAGAGTTAAATTTGCCCGTCCAGACACCTCCAGCTAGTCTCTCATTGGTTCTCGCTATTCCTGTTCATCTTCCGCAGAAATTGCAAACTGGGCCAAACAGGAGGTTAAAGGGACTGACTCTCCAAGTCGGGAGAGTGTTAGTAAAGCGTCTGGAATGTTGCACCCGAGTACCAGGGTACGAAAACTGAGACATATTTGAACACGTCTCCCGTTCACATGGTTGATCATACTCTAGGTTCCACATGCATGTTTTAGCTGAAGGAAGAATACCTTAAACCTGGGTAGTTGAAACCCGTGGAATGGGTACCATGCAATATGACTTCAAAGGGTCTTCATTTGCTCACCGAACCTCTCCAATCCTATCACTGCTGCGTTTATGTCCCTGTACACATGCTTGATTCTCTTTCAGAGACATAGCAATCCATAGGTTTTAAGATACTTAAGAGTCAGGTACATTCTTAGGCGTTTAATATGCGGTGTTGAGTCCATTTCGTTGAGCAAGGAGTAGCTCTTGTCTATTCCATATTTGGCTTAAGGAACTTTATCTGTGCTCATTTCAATCTCTGGTTTTATGCAGCACCCCAACTCACCTTTACCCTTAAACAAGCATAAGTTGGTTTTCTAAATTTGAGACCCTGTTCTGTTCTGTAATTCAGTTCCTGTGTAGCCAAGTTTACATTCCGTGTATTATTGATATCTTATGATGTTTCTTTTTCTGTGTGACTTATTTCAGTTAGAATCATCGTACCTGAATCCACTCATTGTGCTGCTACGGGCCTGATGACATAGATTTCACTGCTGAGTGATACTGCATTGTACGTAAGTACCACAAGTTCTTTATCCATTTTTCACTTTCTGTGATATTGAACTTGTACGGTAAACGAGGTTCTTGTAAACAGAGGCGTCCCAAACATTGGGGTGGCTGTATCTTTTTGATTTTAATTTCCCTAAGCTATAGGACCATAAGTGGAAGTGCCCTAGGCTCTGTTGCTTTGTTTTTTAGACGTTTCAGGAAACACCATACACTTCTCCCGAGTGTCTGTTGGCAATTTACATCCCGCCCATCAGCATAACAAGGCTCCCAGTTCTCCATGGCCTGTCCTGCCTTTCTGGATTTTACACTTTTTTCAGATGGCCCTTTTGACCGGGGGGAAGTGAGACTTCATTGTAGTGCAGATTTCCTTTGCAAGCTTGCTTGGTTGGCCAAAAAGGGCGTATGCGTTTTTTCCTGAATATAGTCAGGAAAAAACGCATACGCCCTTTTTGGCCAAGTGCATCATTGTGGACGTTCTGCCTCTTTTCCTATGCTTTCAATGCAATTCCAGTCTACCTCCTGAAATCGGTTTCCTGCAATTCTGCCCCGCTTTCAAGTCCTCTTGGCAGCCTTACTTCAGTATATTTTTGGACGATAGTTGTCATTTATAACTCTGCAGGTTTGTGAATTACAGTGCCCCTGAGCTCCTTTCTTCAACTCGTTTTCTTGTGAGCTGGCCGCAACACCGCAGGATGGCTTCAGGCCCTAATCTGGTTCCGGCACGGCACGCTGAGCCTTTGGTTCTTTCCTCTTCCTGGTGGGAAATGGGAGTTAAATTTGCCCGTCCAGACACCTCCAGCTAGTCTCTCATTGGTTCTCGCTATTCCTGTTCATCTTCCGCAGAAATTTCAAACTGGGCCAAACAGGAGGTTAAAGGGACTGACTCTCCAAGTCGGGAGAGTGTTAGTAAAGCGTCTGGAATGTTGCACCCGAGTACCAGGGTACGAAAACTGAGACATATTTGAACACGTCTCCCGATCACATGGTTGATCATACTCTAGGTTCCACATGCATGTTTTAGCTGAAGGAAGAATACCTTAAACCTGGGTAGTTGAAACCCGTGGAATGGGTACCATGCAATATGACTTCAAAGGGTCTTCATTTGCTCACCGAACCTCTCCAATCCTATCACTGCTGCGTTTATGTCCCTGTACACATGCTTGATTCTCTTTCGGAGACATAGCAATCCATAGGTTTTAAGATACTTAAGAGTCAGGTACATTCTTAGGCGTTTAATATGGGGTGTTGAGTCCATTTCGTTGAGCAAGGAGTAGCTCTTGTCTATTCCATATTTGGCTTAAGGAACTTTATCTGTGCTCATTTCAATCTCTGGTTTTATGCAGCACCCCAACTCACCTTTCCCCTTAAACAAGCATAAGTTGGTTTTCTAAATTTGAGACCCTGTTCTGTTCTGTAATTCAGTTCCTGTGTAGCCAAGTTTACATTCCGTGTATTACTGATATCTTATGATGTTTCTTTTTCTGTGTGACTTATTTCAGTTAGAATCATCGTACCTGAATCCACTCATTGTGCTGCTACGGGCCTGATGACATAGATTTCACTGCTGAGTGATACTGCATTGTACGTAAGTACCACAAGTTCTTTATCCATTTTTCACTTTCTGTGATATTGAACTTGTACGGTAAACGAGGTTCTTGTAAACAGAGGCGTCCCAAACATTGGCGTGGCTGTATCTTTTGGATTTTAATTTCCCTAAGCTATAGGACCATAAGTGGAAGTGCCCTAGGCTCTGTTGCTTTGTTTTTTAGACGTTTCAGGAAACACCATACACTTCTCCCGAGTGTCTGTTGGCAATGTACATCCCGCCCATCAGCATAACAAGGCTCCCAGTTCTCCATGGCCTGTCCTGCCTTTCTGGATTTTACACTTTTTTCAGATGGCCCTTTTGACCGGGGGGAAGTGAGACTTCATTGTAGTGCAGATTTCCTTTGCAAGCTTGCTTGGTTGGCCAAAAAGGGCGTATGCGTTTTTTCCTGAATATATTCAGGAAAAAACGCATACGCCCTTTTTGGCCAAGTGCATCATTGTGGACGTTCTGCCTCTTTTCCTATGCTTTCAATGCAATTCCAGTCTACCTCCTGAAATCGGTTTCCTGCAATTCTGCCCCGCTTTCAAGTCCTCTTGGCAGCCTTACTTCAGTATATTTTTGGACGATAGTTGTCATTTATAACTCTGCAGGTTTGTGAATTACAGTGCCCCTGAGCTCCTTTCTTCAACTCGCTTTCTTGTGAGCTGGCCGCAACACCGCAGGATGGCTTCAGGCCCTAATCTGGTTCCGGCACGGCACGCTGAGCCTTTGGTTATTTCCTCTTCCTGGTGGGAAATGAGAGTTAAATTTGCCCGTCCAGACACCTCCAGCTAGTCTCTCATTGGTTCTCGCTATTCCTGTTCATCTTCCGCAGAAATTGCAAACTGGGCCAAACAGGAGGTTAAAGGGACTGACTCTCCAAGTCGGGAGAGTGTTAGTAAAGCGTCTGGAATGTTGCACCCGAGTACCAGGGTACGAAAACTGAGACATATTTGAACACGTCTCCCGTTCACATGGTTGATCATACTCTAGGTTCCACATGCATGTTTTAGCTGAAGGAAGAATACCTTAAACCTGGGTAGTTGAAACCCGTGGAATGGGTACCATGCAATATGACTTCAAAGGGTCTTCATTTGCTCACCGAACCTCTCCAATCCTATCACTGCTGCGTTTATGTCCCTGTACACATGCTTGATTCTCTTTCAGAGACATAGCAATCCATAGGTTTTAAGATACTTAAGAGTCAGGTACATTCTTAGGCGTTTAATATGCGGTGTTGAGTCCATTTCGTTGAGCAAGGAGTAGCTCTTGTCTATTCCATATTTGGCTTAAGGAACTTTATCTGTGCTCATTTCAATCTCTGGTTTTATGCAGCACCCCAACTCACCTTTACCCTTAAACAAGCATAAGTTGGTTTTCTAAATTTGAGACCCTGTTCTGTTCTGTAATTCAGTTCCTGTGTAGCCAAGTTTACATTCCGTGTATTATTGATATCTTATGATGTTTCTTTTTCTGTGTGACTTATTTCAGTTAGAATCATCGTACCTGAATCCACTCATTGTGCTGCTACGGGCCTGATGACATAGATTTCACTGCTGAGTGATACTGCATTGTACGTAAGTACCACAAGTTCTTTATCCATTTTTCACTTTCTGTGATATTGAACTTGTACGGTAAACGAGGTTCTTGTAAACAGAGGCGTCCCAAACATTGGGGTGGCTGTATCTTTTTGATTTTAATTTCCCTAAGCTATAGGACCATAAGTGGAAGTGCCCTAGGCTCTGTTGCTTTGTTTTTTAGATGTTTCAGGAAACACCATACACTTCTCCCGAGTGTCTGTTGGCAATGTACATCCCGCCCATCAGCATAACAAGGCTCCCAGTTCTCCATGGCCTGTCCTGCCTTTCTGGATTTTACACTTTTTTCAGATGGCCCTTTTGACCGGGGGGAAGTGAGACTTCATTGTAGTGCAGATTTCCTTTGCAAGCTTGCTTGGTTGGCCAAAAAGGGCGTATGCGTTTTTTCCTGAATATATTCAGGAAAAAACGCATACGCCCTTTTTGGCCAAGTGCATCATTGTGGACGTTCTGCCTCTTTTCCTATGCTTTCAATGCAATTCCAGTCTACCTCCTGAAATCGGTTTCCTGCAATTCTGCCCCGCTTTCAAGTCCTCTTGGCAGCCTTACTTCAGTATATTTTTGGACGATAGTTGTCATTTATAACTCTGCAGGTTTGTGAATTACAGTGCCCCTGAGCTCCTTTCTTCAACTCGCTTTCTTGTGAGCTGGCCGCAACACCGCAGGATGGCTTCAGGCCCTAATCTGGTTCCGGCACGGCACGCTGATTCTTTGGTTATTTCCTCTTCCTGGTGGGAAATGAGAGTTAAATTTGCCCGTCCAGACACCTCCAGCTAGTCTCTCATTGGTTCTCGCTATTCCTGTTCATCTTCCGCAGAAATTGCAAACTGGGCCAAACAGGAGGTTAAAGGGACTGACTCTCCAAGTCGGGAGAGTGTTAGTAAAGCGTCTGGAATGTTGCACCCGAGTACCAGGGTACGAAAACTGAGACATATTTGAACACGTCTCCCGATCACATGGTTGATCATACTCTAGGTTCCACATGCATGTTTTAGCTGAAGGAAGAATACCTTAAACCTGGATAGTTGAAACCCATGGAATGGGTACCATGCAATATGACTTCAAAGGGTCTTCATTTGCTCACCGAACCTCTCCAATCCTATCACTGCTGCGTTTATGTCCCTGTACACATGCTTGATTCTCTTTCAGAGACATAGCAATCCATAGGTTTTAAGATACTTAAGAGTCAGGTACATTCTTAGGCGTTTAATATGCGGTGTTGAGTCCATTTCGTTGAGCAAGGAGTAGCTCTTGTCTATTCCATATTTGGCTTAAGGAACTTTATCTGTGCTCATTTCAATCTCTGGTTTTATTCAGCACCCCAACTCACCTTTCCCCTTAAACAAGCATAAGTTGGTTTTCTAAATTTGAGACCCTGTTCTGTTCTGTAATTCAGTTCCTGTGTAGCCAAGTTTACATTCCGTGTATTACTGATATCTTATGATGTTTCTTTTTCTGTGTGACTTATTTCAGTTAGAATCATCGTACCTGAATCCACTCATTGTGCTGCTACGGGCCTGATGACATAGATTTCACTGCTGAGTGATACTGCATTGTACGTAAGTACCACAAGTTCTTTATCCATTTTTCACTTTCTGTGATATTGAACTTGTACGGTAAACGAGGTTCTTGTAAACAGAGGCGTCCCAAACATTGGGGTGGCTGTATCTTTTTGATTTTAATTTCCCTAAGCTATAGGACCATAAGTGGAAGTGCCCTAGGCTCTGTTGCTTTGTTTTTTAGACGTTTCAGGAAACACCATACACTTCTCCCGAGTGTCTGTTGGCAATTTACATCCCGCCCATCAGCATAACAAGGCTCCCAGTTCTCCATGGCCTGTCCTGCCTTTCTGGATTTTACACTTTTTTCAGATGGCCCTTTTGACCGGGGGGAAGTGAGACTTCATTGTAGTGCATATTTCCTTTGCAAGCTTGCTTGGTTGGCCAAAAAGGGCGTATGCGTTTTTTCCTGAATATATTCAGGAAAAAACGCATACGCCCTTTTTGGCCAAGTGCATCATTGTGGACGTTCTGCCTCTTTTCCTATGCTTTCAATGCAATTCCAGTCTACCTCCTGAAATCGGTTTCCTGCAATTCTGCCCCGCTTTCAAGTCCTCTTGGCAGCCTTACTTCAGTATATTTTTGGACGATAGTTGTCATTTATAACTCTGCAGGTTTGTGAATTACAGTGCCCCTGAGCTCCTTTCTTCAACTCGTTTTCTTGTGAGCTGGCCGCAACACCGCAGGATGGCTTCAGGCCCTAATCTGGTTCCGGCACGGCACGCTGAGCCTTTGGTTATTTCCTCTTCCTGGTGGGAAATGAGAGTTAAATTTGCCCGTCCAGACACCTCCAGCTAGTCTCTCATTGGTTCTCGCTATTCCTGTTCATCTTCCGCAGAAATTGCAAACTGGGCCAAACAGGAGGTTAAAGGGACTGACTCTCCAAGTCGGGAGAGTGTTAGTAAAGCGTCTGGAATGTTGCACCCGAGTACCAGGGTACGAAAACTGAGACATATTTGAACACGTCTCCCGTTCACATGGTTGATCATACTCTAGGTTCCACATGCATGTTTTAGCTGAAGGAAGAATACCTTAAACCTGGGTAGTTGAAACCCGTGGAATGGGTACCATGCAATATGACTTCAAAGGGTCTTCATTTGCTCACCGAACCTCTCCAATCCTATCACTGCTGCGTTTATGTCCCTGTACACATGCTTGATTCTCTTTCAGAGACATAGCAATCCATAGGTTTTAAGATACTTAAGAGTCAGGTACATTCTTAGGCGTTTAATATGCGGTGTTGAGTCCATTTCGTTGAGCAAGGAGTAGCTCTTGTCTATTCCATATTTGGCTTAAGGAACTTTATCTGTGCTCATTTCAATCTCTGGTTTTATGCAGCACCCCAACTCACCTTTACCCTTAAACAAGCATAAGTTGGTTTTCTAAATTTGAGACCCTGTTCTGTTCTGTAATTCAGTTCCTGTGTAGCCAAGTTTACATTCCGTGTATTATTGATATCTTATGATGTTTCTTTTTCTGTGTGACTTATTTCAGTTAGAATCATCGTACCTGAATCCACTCATTGTGCTGCTACGGGCCTGATGACATAGATTTCACTGCTGAGTGATACTGCATTGTACGTAAGTACCACAAGTTCTTTATCCATTTTTCACTTTCTGTGATATTGAACTTGTACGGTAAACGAGGTTCTTGTAAACAGAGGCGCCCCAAACATTGGGGTGGCTGTATCTTTTTGATTTTAATTTCCCTAAGCTATAGGACCATAAGTGGAAGTGCCCTAGGCTCTGTTGCTTTGTTTTTTAGACGTTTCAGGAAACACCATACACTTCTCCCGAGTGTCTGTTGGCAATTTACATCCCGCCCATCAGCATAACAAGGCTCCCAGTTCTCCATGGCCTGTCCTGCCTTTCTGGATTTTACACTTTTTTCAGATGGCCCTTTTGACCGGGGGGAAGTGAGACTTCATTGTAGTGCAGATTTCCTTTGCAAGCTTGCTTGGTTGGCCAAAAAGGGCGTATGCGTTTTTTCCTGAATATATTCAGGAAAAAACGCATACGCCCTTTTTGGCCAAGTGCATCATTGTGGACGTTTTGCCTCTTTTCCTATGCTTTCAATGCAATTCCAGTCTACCTCCTGAAATCGGTTTCCTGCAATTCTGCCCCGCTTTCAAGTCCTCTTGGCAGCCTTACTTCAGTATATTTTTGGACGATAGTTGTCATTTATAACTCTGCAGGTTTGTGAATTACAGTGCCCCTGAGCTCCTTTCTTCAACTCGCTTTCTTGTGAGCTGGCCGCAACACCGCAGGATGGCTTCAGGCCCTAATCTGGTTCCGGCACGGCACGCTGAGCCTTTGGTTATTTCCTCTTCCTGGTGGGAAATGAGAGTTAAATTTGCCCGTCCAGACACCTCCAGCTAGTCTCTCATTGGTTCTCGCTATTCCTGTTCATCTTCCGCAGAAATTGCAAACTGGGCCAAACAGGAGGTTAAAGGGACTGACTCTCCAAGTCGGGAGAGTGTTAGTAAAGCGTCTGGAATGTTGCACCCGAGTACCAGGGTACGAAAACTGAGACATATTTGAACACGTCTCCCGATCACATGGTTGATCATACTCTAGGTTCCACATGCATGTTTTAGCTGAAGGAAGAATACCTTAAACCTGGGTAGTTGAAACCCGTGGAATGGGTACCATGCAATATGACTTCAAAGGGTCTTCATTTGCTCACCGAACCTCTCCAATCCTATCACTGCTGCGTTTATGTCCCTGTACACATGCTTGATTCTCTTTCAGAGACATAGCAATCCATAGGTTTTAAGATACTTAAGAGTCAGGTACATTCTTAGGCGTTTAATATGCGGTGTTGAGTCCATTTCGTTGAGCAAGGAGTAGCTCTTGTCTATTCCATATTTGGCTTAAGGAACTTTATCTGTGCTCATTTCAATCTCTGGTTTTATGCAGCACCCCAACTCACCTTTCCCCTTAAACAAGCATAAGTTGGTTTTCTAAATTTGAGACCCTGTTCTGTTCTGTAATTCAGTTCCTGTGTAGCCAAGTTTACATTCCGTGTATTACTGATATCTTATGATGTTTCTTTTTCTGTGTGACTTATTTCAGTTAGAATCATCGTACCTGAATCCACTCATTGTGCTGCTAAGGGCCTGATGACATAGATTTCACTGCTGAGTGATACTGCATTGTACGTAAGTACCACAAGTTCTTTATCCATTTTTCACTTTCTGTGATATTGAACTTGTACGGTAAACGAGGTTCTTGTAAACAGAGGCGTCCCAAACATTGGGGTGGCTGTATCTTTTTGATTTTAATTTCCCTAAGCTATAGGACCATAAGTGGAAGTGCCCTAGGCTCTGTTGCTTTGTTTTTTAGACGTTTCAGGAAACACCATACACTTCTCCCGAGTGTCTGTTGGCAATTTACATCCCGCCCATCAGCATAACAAGGCTCCCAGTTCTCCATGGCCTGTCCTGCCTTTCTGGATTTTACACTTTTTTCAGATGGCCCTTTTGACCGGGGGGAAGTGAGACTTCATTGTAGTGCAGATTTCCTTTGCAAGCTTGCTTGGTTGGCCAAAAAGGGCGTATGCGTTTTTTCCTGAATATAGTCAGGAAAAAACGCATACGCCCTTTTTGGCCAAGTGCATCATTGTGGACGTTCTGCCTCTTTTCCTATGCTTTCAATGCAATTCCAGTCTACCTCCTGAAATCGGTTTCCTGCAATTCTGCCCCGCTTTCAAGTCCTCTTGGCAGCCTTACTTCAGTATATTTTTGGACGATAGTTGTCATTTATAACTCTGCAGGTTTGTGAATTACAGTGCCCCTGAGCTCCTTTCTTCAACTCGTTTTCTTGTGAGCTGGCCGCAACACCGCAGGATGGCTTCAGGCCCTAATCTGGTTCCGGCACGGCACGCTGAGCCTTTGGTTATTTCCTCTTCCTGGTGGGAAATGAGAGTTAAATTTGCCCGTCCAGACACCTCCAGCTAGTCTCTCATTGGTTCTCGCTATTCCTGTTCATCTTCCGCAGAAATTGCAAACTGGGCCAAACAGGAGGTTAAAGGGACTGACTCTCCAAGTCGGGAGAGTGTTAGTAAAGCGTCTGGAATGTTGCACCCGAGTACCAGGGTACGAAAACTGAGACATATTTGAACACGTCTCCCGATCACATGGTTGATCATACTCTAGGTTCCACATGCATGTTTTAGCTGAAGGAAGAATACCTTAAACCTGGGTAGTTGAAACCCATGGAATGGGTACCATGCAATATGACTTCAAAGGGTCTTCATTTGCTCACCGAACCTCTCCAATCCTATCACTGCTGCGTTTATGTCCCTGTACACATGCTTGATTCTCTTTCGGAGACATAGCAATCCATAGGTTTTAAGATACTTAAGAGTCAGGTACATTCTTAGGCGTTTAATATGCGGTGTTGAGTCCATTTCGTTGAGCAAGGAGTAGCTCTTGTCTATTCCATATTTGGCTTAAGGAACTTTATCTGTGCTCATTTCAATCTCTGGTTTTATGCAGCACCCCAACTCACCTTTCCCCTTAAACAAGCATAAGTTGGTTTTCTAAATTTGAGACCCTGTTCTGTTCTGTAATTCAGTTCCTGTGTAGCCAAGTTTACATTCCGTGTATTACTGATATCTTATGATGTTTCTTTTTCTGTGTGACTTATTTCAGTTAGAATCATCGTACCTGAATCCACTCATTGTGCTGCTAAGGGCCTGATGACATAGATTTCACTGCTGAGTGATACTGCATTGTACGTAAGTACCACAAGTTCTTTATCCATTTTTCACTTTCTGTGATATTGAACTTGTACGGTAAACGAGGTTCTTGTAAACAGAGGCGTCCCAAACATTGGGGTGGCTGTATCTTTTTGATTTTAATTTCCCTAAGCTATAGGACCATAAGTGGAAGTGCCCTAGGCTCTGTTGCTTTGTTTTTTAGACGTTTCAGGAAACACCATACACTTCTCCCGAGTGTCTGTTGGCAATTTACATCCCGCCCATCAGCATAACAAGGCTCCCAGTTCTCCATGGCCTGTCCTGCCTTTCTGGATTTTACACTTTTTTCAGATGGCCCTTTTGACCGGGGGGAAGTGAGACTTCATTGTAGTGCAGATTTCCTTTGCAAGCTTGCTTGGTTGGCCAAAAAGGGCGTATGCGTTTTTTCCTGAATATAGTCAGGAAAAAACGCATACGCCCTTTTTGGCCAAGTGCATCATTGTGGACGTTCTGCCTCTTTTCCTATGCTTTCAATGCAATTCCAGTCTACCTCCTGAAATCGGTTTCCTGCAATTCTGCCCCGCTTTCAAGTCCTCTTGGCAGCCTTACTTCAGTATATTTTTGGACGATAGTTGTCATTTATAACTCTGCAGGTTTGTGAATTACAGTGCCCCTGAGCTCCTTTCTTCAACTCGTTTTCTTGTGAGCTGGCCGCAACACCGCAGGATGGCTTCAGGCCCTAATCTGGTTCCGGCACGGCACGCTGAGCCTTTGGTTATTTCCTCTTCCTGGTGGGAAATGAGAGTTAAATTTGCCCGTCCAGACACCTCCAGCTAGTCTCTCATTGGTTCTCGCTATTCCTGTTCATCTTCCGCAGAAATTGCAAACTGGGCCAAACAGGAGGTTAAAGGGACTGACTCTCCAAGTCGGGAGAGTGTTAGTAAAGCGTCTGGAATGTTGCACCCGAGTACCAGGGTACGAAAACTGAGACATATTTGAACACGTCTCCCGATCACATGGTTGATCATACTCTAGGTTCCACATGCATGTTTTAGCTGAAGGAAGAATACCTTAAACCTGGGTAGTTGAAACCCGTGGAATGGGTACCATGCAATATGACTTCAAAGGGTCTTCATTTGCTCACCGAACCTCTCCAATCCTATCACTGCTGCGTTTATGTCCCTGTACACATGCTTGATTCTCTTTCGGAGACATAGCAATCCATAGGTTTTAAGATACTTAAGAGTCAGGTACATTCTTAGGCGTTTAATATGCGGTGTTGAGTCCATTTCGTTGAGCAAGGAGTAGCTCTTGTCTATTCCATATTTGGCTTAAGGAACTTTATCTGTGCTCATTTCAATCTCTGGTTTTATGCAGCACCCCAACTCACCTTTCCCCTTAAACAAGCATAAGTTGGTTTTCTAAATTTGAGACCCTGTTCTGTTCTGTAATTCAGTTCCTGTGTAGCCAAGTTTACATTCCGTGTATTACTGATATCTTATGATGTTTCTTTTTCTGTGTGACTTATTTCAGTTAGAATCATCGTACCTGAATCCACTCATTGTGCTGCTACGGGCCTGATGACATAGATTTCACTGCTGAGTGATACTGCATTGTACGTAAGTACCACAAGTTCTTTATCCATTTTTCACTTTCTGTGATATTGAACTTGTACGGTAAACGAGGTTCTTGTAAACAGAGGCGTCCCAAACATTGGGGTGGCTGTATCTTTTTGATTTTAATTTCCCTAAGCTATAGGACCATAAGTGGAAGTGCCCTAGGCTCTGTTGCTTTGTTTTTTAGATGTTTCAGGAAACACCATACACTTCTCCCGAGTGTCTGTTGGCAATTTACATCCCGCCCATCAGCATAACAAGGCTCCCAGTTCTCCATGGCCTATCCTGCCTTTCTGGATTTTACACTTTTTTCAGATGGCCCTTTTGACCGGGGGGAAGTGAGACTTCATTGTAGTGCACATTTCCTTTGCAAGCTTGCCTGGTTGGCCAAAAAGGGCGTATGCGTTTTTTCCTGAATATATTCAGGAAAAAACGCATACGCCCTTTTTGGCCAAGTGCATCATTGTGGACGTTCTGCCTCTTTTCCTATGCTTTCAATGCAATTCCAGTCTACCTCCTGAAATCGGTTTCCTGCAATACTGCCCCGCTTTCAAGTCCTCTTGGCAGCCTTACTTCAGTATATTTTTGGACGATAGCTGTCATTTATAACTCTGCAGGTTTGTGAATTACAGTGCCCCTGAGCTCCTTTCTTCAACTCGTTTTCTTGTGTGCTGGCCGCAACACCGCAGCATGGCTTCAGGCCCTAATCTGGTTCCGGCACGGCACGCTGAGCCTTTGGTTAACTCCTCTTCCTGGTGGGAAATGAGAGTTAAATTTGCCCGTCCAGACACCTCCAGCTAGTCTCTCATTGGTTCTCGCTATTCCTGTTCATCTTCCGCAGAAATTGCAAACTGGGCCAAACAGGAGGTTAAAGGGACTGACTCTCCAAGTCGGGAGAGTGTTAGTAAAGCGTCTGGAATGTTGCACCCGAGTACCAGGGTACGAAAACTGAGACATATTTGAACACGTTTCCCGATCACATGGTTGATCATACTCTAGGTTCCACATGCATGTTTTAGCTGAAGGAAGAATACCTTAAACGTGGGTAGTTGAAACCCGTGGAATGGGTACCATGCAATATGACTTCAAAGGGTCTTCATTTGCTCACCGAACCTCTCCAATCCTATCACTGCTGCGTTTATGTCCCTGTACACATGCTTGATTCTCTTTTGGAGACATAGCAATCCATAGGTTTTAAGATACTTACTAGTCAAGTACATTCTTAGGCGTTTAATAAGGGGTGTTGAGTCCATTTTGTTGAGCAAGCAGTAGCTCTTGTCTATTCCATATTTGGCTTAAGGAAATTTATCTGTGCTCATTTCAATCTCTGGTTTTATGCAGCACCCCAACTCACCTTTCCCCTTAAGCAAGCAGAAGTTGGTTTTCTAAATTTGAGACCCTGTTCTGTTTTGGAATTCAGTTCCTGTGTAGCCAAGTTTACATTCCGTTTATTACTGATATCTTATGATGTTTCTTTTTCTGTGTGACTTATTTCAGTTAGAATCATCGTACCTGAATCCACTCATTGTGCTGCTACGGGCCTGATGACATAGATTTCATTGCTGAGTGATATTGCTTTGTAAGTAAATACCACAACTTCTTTATCCATTTTTCACTTTCTGCGATGTTGAACTTGTACTGTAAACGAGGTTCTTGTAAACAGAGCCGTTCCAAACATTGGGGTGGCTGTGTCTTTTTGATTTTAATTTCCCTAAGCTATAGGACCATAAGTGGAAGTGCCCTAGGCTCTGTTGCTTTGTTTTTAGATGTTTCAGGAAACACCATACACTTCTCCCAAGTGGCTGTTGGCAATTTACATCCCGCCCATCAGCATAACAAGGCTCCCAGTTCTCCATGGCCTGTCCTGCCTTGCTGGATTTTACACTTTTTTCAGATGGCCCTTTTGACCGGGGGGAAGTGAGACTTCATTGTAGTGCAGATTTCCTTTGCAAGCTTGCCTGGTTGGCCAAAAATGGCGTATGCGTTTTTTCCTGAATATATTCAGGAAAAAACGCATACGCACTTTTTGGCCAAGTGCATCATTGTGGACGTTCTGCCTCTTTTCCTATGCTTTCAATGCAATTCCAGTCTACCTCCTGAAATCGGTTTCCTGCAATTCTGCCCCGCTTTCAAGTCCTCTTGGCAGCCTTACTTCAGTATATTTTTGAACGATAGCTGTCATTTATAACTCTGCAGGTTTGTGAATTACAGTGCCCCTGAGCTCCTTTCTTCAACTCGCTTTCTTGTGAGCTGGCCGCAACACCGCAGGATGGCTTCAGGCCCTAATCTGGTTCCGGCACGGCACACTGAGCCTTTGGTTAATTCCTCTTCCTGGTGGGAAATGAGAGTTAAATTTGCCCGTCCAGACACCTCCAGCTAGTCTCTCATTGGTTCTCGCTCTTCCTGTTCATCTTCCGCAGAAATTGCAAACTGGGCCAAACAGGAGGTTATAGGGACTGACTCTCCAAGTCGGGAGAATGTTAGTAAAGCGTCTGGAATGTTGCACCCAAGTACCAGGGTACGAAAACTGAGACATATTTGAACACGTCTCCCGATCACATGGTTGATCATACTCTAGGTTCCACATGCATGTTTTAGCTGAAGGAAGAATACCTTAAACCTGGGTAGTTGAAACCCGTGGAATGGGTACCATGCAATATGACTTCAAAGGGTCTTCATTTGCTCACCGAACCTCTCCAATCCTATCACTGCTGCGTTTATGTCCCTGTACACATGCTTGATTCTCTTTCGGAGACATAGCAATCCATAGGTTTTAAGATACTTAAGAGTCAGGTACATTCTTAGGCGTTTAATATGCGGTGTTGAGTCCATTTCGTTGAGCAAGGAGTAGCTCTTGTCTATTCCATATTTGGCTTAAGGAACTTTATCTGTGCTCATTTCAATCTCTGGTTTTATGCAGCACCCCAACTCACCTTTACCCTTAAACAAGCATAAGTTGGTTTTCTAAATTTGAGACCCTGTTCTGTTCTGTAATTCAGTTCCTGTGTAGCCAAGTTTACATTCCGTGTATTACTGATATCTTATGATGTTTCTTTTTCTGTGTGACTTATTTCAGTTAGAATCATCGTACCTGAATCCACTCATTGTGCTGCTACGGGCCTGATGACATAGATTTCACTGCTGAGTGATACTGCATTGTACGTAAGTACCACAAGTTCTTTATCCATTTTTCACTTTCTGTGATATTGAACTTGTACGGTAAACGAGGTTCTTGTAAACAGAGGCGTCCCAAACATTGGGGTGGCTGTATCTTTTTGATTTTAATTTCCCTAAGCTATAGGACCATAAGTGGAAGTGCCCTAGGCTCTGTTGCTTTGTTTTTTAGATGTTTCAGGAAACACCATACACTTCTCCCGAGTGGTTGTTGGCAATTTACAACCCGCCCATCAGCATAACAAGGCTCCCAGTTCTCCATGGCCTGTCCTGCCTTTCTGGATTTTACACTTTTTTCAGATGGCCCTTTTGACCGGGGGGAAGTGAGACTTCATTGTAGTGCAGATTTCCTTTGCAAGCTTGCTTGGTTGGCCAAAAAGGGCGTATGCGTTTTTTCCTGAATATATTCAGGAAAAAACGCATACGCCCTTTTTGGCCAAGTGCATCATTGTGGACGTTCTGCCTCTTTTCCTATGCTTTCAATGCAATTCCAGTCTACCTCCTGAAATCGGTTTCCTGCAATTCTGCCCCGCTTTCAAGTCCTCTTGGCAGCCTTACTTCAGTATATTTTTGGACGATAGTTGTCATTTATAACTCTGCAGGTTTGTGAATTACAGTGCCCCTGAGCTCCTTTCTTCAACTCGTTTTCTTGTGAGTTGGCCGCAACACCGCAGGATGGCTTCAGGCCCTAATCTGGTTCCGGCACGGCACGCTGAGCCTTTGGTTATTTCCTCTTCCTGGTGGGAAATGAGAGTTAAATTTGCCCGTCCAGACACCTCCAGCTAGTCTCTCATTGGTTCTCGCTATTCCTGTTCATCTTCCGCAGAAATTGCAAACTGGGCCAAACAGGAGGTTAAAGGGACTGACTCTCCAAGTCGGGAGAGTGTTAGTAAAGCGTCTGGAATGTTGCACCCGAGTACCAGGGTACGAAAACTGAGACATATTTGAACACGTCTCCCGATCACATGGTTGATCATACTCTAGGTTCCACATGCATGTTTTAGCTGAAGGAAGAATACCTTAAACCTGGGTAGTTGAAACCCGTGGAATGGGTACCATGCAATATGACTTCAAAGGGTCTTCATTTGCTCACCGAACCTCTCCAATCCTATCACTGCTGCGTTTATGTCCCTGTACACATGCTTGATTCTCTTTTGGAGACATAGCAATCCATAGGTTTTAAGATACTTACTAGTCAAGTACATTCTTAGGCGTTTAATAAGGGGTGTTGAGTCCATTTTGTTGAGCAATCAGTAGCTCTTGTCTATTCCATATTTGGCTTAAGGAAATTTATCTGTGCTCATTTCAATCTCTGGTTTTATGCAGCACCCCAACTCACCTTTCCCCTTAAGCAAGCAGAAGTTGGTTTTCTAAATTTGAGACCCTGTTCTGTTTTGGAATTCAGTTCCTGTGTAGCCAAGTTTACATTCCGTTTATTACTGATATCTTATGATGTTTCTTTTTCTGTGTGACTTATTTCAGTTAGAATCATCGTACCTGAATCCACTCATTGTGCTGCTACGGGCCTGATGACATAGATTTCATTGCTGAGTGATATTGCTTTGTAAGTAAATACCACAACTTCTTTATCCATTTTTCACTTTCTGCGATGTTGAACTTGTACTGTAAACGAGGTTCTTGTAAACAGAGCCGTTCCAAACTTTGGGGTGGCTGTGTCTTTTTGATTTTAATTTCCCTAAGCTATAGGACCATAAGTGGAAGTGCCCTAGGCTCTGTTGCTTTGTTTTTTAGATGTTTCAGGAAACACCATACACTTCTCCCAAGTGGCTGTTGGCAATTTACATCCCGCCCATCAGCATAACAAGGCTCCCAGTTCTCCATGGCCTGTCCTGCCTTGCTGGATTTTACACTTTTTTCAGATGGCCCTTTTGACCGGGGGAAGTGAGACTTCATTGTAGTGCAGATTTCCTTTGCAAGCTTGCTTGGTTGGCCAAAAAGGGCGTATGCGTTTTTTCCTGAATATATTCAGGAAAAAACGCATACGCCCTTTTTGGCCAAGTGCATCATTGTGGACGTTCTGCCTCTTTTCCTATGCTTTCAATGCAATTCCAGTCTACCTCCTGAAATCGGTTTCCTGCAATTCTGCCCCGCTTTCAAGTCCTCTTGGCAGCCTTACTTCAGTATATTTTTGGACGATAGTTGTCATTTATAACTCTGCAGGTTTGTGAATTACAGTGCCCCTGATCTCCTTTCTTCAACTCGTTTTCTTGTGAGCTGGCCGCAACACCGCAGGATGGCTTCAGGCCCTAATCTGGTTCCGGCACGGCACGCTGAGCCTTTGGTTATTTCCTCTTCCTGGTGGGAAATGAGAGTTAAATTTGCCCGTCCAGACACCTCCAGCTAGTCTCTCATTGGTTCTCGCTATTCCTGTTCATCTTCCGCAGAAATTGCAAACTGGGCCAAACAGGAGGTTAAAGGGACTGACTCTCCAAGTCGGGAGAGTGTTAGTAAAGCGTCTGGAATGTTGCACCCGAGTACCAGGGTACGAAAACTGAGACATATTTGAACACGTCTCCCGATCACATGGTTGATCATACTCTAGGTTCCACATGCATGTTTTAGCTGAAGGAAGAATACCTTAAACCTGGGTAGTTGAAACCCGTGGAATGGGTACCATGCAATATGACTTCAAAGGGTCTTCATTTGCTCACCGAACCTCTCCAATCCTATCACTGCTGCGTTTATGTCCCTGTACACATGCTTGATTCTCTTTCGGAGACATAGCAATCCATAGGTTTTAAGATACTTAAGAGTCAGGTACATTCTTAGGCGTTTAATATGCGGTGTTGAGTCCATTTCGTTGAGCAAGGAGTAGCTCTTGTCTATTCCATATTTGGCTTAAGGAACTTTATCTGTGCTCATTTCAATCTCTGGTTTTATGCAGCACCCCAACTCACCTTTCCCCTTAAACAAGCATAAGTTGGTTTTCTAAATTTGAGACCCTGTTCTGTTCTGTAATTCAGTTCCTGTGTAGCCAAGTTTACATTCCGTGTATTACTGATATCTTATGATGTTTCTTTTTCTGTGTGACTTATTTCAGTTAGAATCATCGTACCTGAATCCACTCATTGTGCTGCTACGGGCCTGATGACATAGATTTCACTGCTGAGTGATACTGCATTGTACGTAAGTACCACAAGTTCTTTATCCATTTTTCACTTTCTGTGATATTGAACTTGTACGGTAAACGAGGTTCTTGTAAACAGAGGCGTCCCAAACATTGGGGTGGCTGTATCTTTTTGATTTTAATTTCCCTAAGCTATAGGACCATAAGTGGAAGTGCCCTAGGCTCTGTTGCTTTGTTTTTTAGATGTTTCAGGAAACACCATACACTTCTCCCGAGTGTCTGTTGGCAATTTACATCCCGCCCATCAGCATAACAAGGCTCCCAGTTCTCCATGGCCTATCCTGCCTTTCTGGATTTTACACTTTTTTCAGATGGCCCTTTTGACCGGGGGGAAGTGAGACTTCATTGTAGTGCACATTTCCTTTGCAAGCTTGCCTGGTTGGCCAAAAAGGGCGTATGCGTTTTTTCCTGAATATATTCAGGAAAAAACGCATACGCCCTTTTTGGCCAAGTGCATCATTGTGGACGTTCTGCCTCTTTTCCTATGCTTTCAATGCAATTCCAGTCTACCTCCTGAAATCGGTTTCCTGCAATACTGCCCCGCTTTCAAGTCCTCTTGGCAGCCTTACTTCAGTATATTTTTGGACGATAGCTGTCATTTATAACTCTGCAGGTTTGTGAATTACAGTGCCCCTGAGCTCCTTTCTTCAACTCGTTTTCTTGTGTGCTGGCCGCAACACCGCAGCATGGCTTCAGGCCCTAATCTGGTTCCGGCACGGCACGCTGAGCCTTTGGTTAACTCCTCTTCCTGGTGGGAAATGAGAGTTAAATTTGCCCGTCCAGACACCTCCAGCTAGTCTCTCATTGGTTCTCGCTATTCCTGTTCACCTTCCGCAGAAATTGCAAACTGGGCCAAACAGGAGGTTAAAGGGACTGACTCTCCAAGTCGGGAGAGTGTTAGTAAAGCGTCTGGAATGTTGCACCCGAGTACCAGGGTACGAAAACTGAGACATATTTGAACACGTTTCCCGATCACATGGTTGATCATACTCTAGGTTCCACATGCATGTTTTAGCTGAAGGAAGAATACCTTAAACGTGGGTAGTTGAAACCCGTGGAATGGGTACCATGCAATATGACTTCAAAGGGTCTTCATTTGCTCACCGAACCTCTCCAATCCTATCACTGCTGCGTTTATGTCCCTGTACACATGCTTGATTCTCTTTTGGAGACATAGCAATCCATAGGTTTTAAGATACTTACTAGTCAAGTACATTCTTAGGCGTTTAATAAGGGGTGTTGAGTCCATTTTGTTGAGCAAGCAGTAGCTCTTGTCTATTCCATATTTGGCTTAAGGAAATTTATCTGTGCTCATTTCAATCTCTGGTTTTATGCAGCACCCCAACTCACCTTTCCCCTTAAGCAAGCAGAAGTTGGTTTTCTAAATTTGAGACCCTGTTCTGTTTTGGAATTCAGTTCCTGTGTAGCCAAGTTTACATTCCGTTTATTACTGATATCTTATGATGTTTCTTTTTCTGTGTGACTTATTTCAGTTAGAATCATCGTACCTGAATCCACTCATTGTGCTGCTACGGGCCTGATGACATAGATTTCATTGCTGAGTGATATTGCTTTGTAAGTAAATACCACAACTTCTTTATCCATTTTTCACTTTCTGCGATGTTGAACTTGTACTGTAAACGAGGTTCTTGTAAACAGAGCCGTTCCAAACATTGGGGTGGCTGTGTCTTTTTGATTTTAATTTCCCTAAGCTATAGGACCATAAGTGGAAGTGCCCTAGGCTCTGTTGCTTTGTTTTTAGATGTTTCAGGAAACACCATACACTTCTCCCAAGTGGCTGTTGGCAATTTACATCCCGCCCATCAGCATAACAAGGCTCCCAGTTCTCCATGGCCTGTCCTGCCTTGCTGGATTTTACACTTTTTTCAGATGGCCCTTTTGACCGGGGGGAAGTGAGACTTCATTGTAGTGCAGATTTCCTTTGCAAGCTTGCCTGGTTGGCCAAAAAGGGCGTATGCGTTTTTTCCTGAATATATTCAGGAAAAAACGCATACGCACTTTTTGGCCAAGTGCATCATTGTGGACGTTCTGCCTCTTTTCCTATGCTTTCAATGCAATTCCAGTCTACCTCCTGAAATCGGTTTCCTGCAATTCTGCCCCGCTTTCAAGTCCTCTTGGCAGCCTTACTTCAGTATATTTTTGAACGATAGCTGTCATTTATAACTCTGCAGGTTTGTGAATTACAGTGCCCCTGAGCTCCTTTCTTCAACTCGCTTTCTTGTGAGCTGGCCGCAACACCGCAGGATGGCTTCAGGCCCTAATCTGGTTCCGGCACGGCACACTGAGCCTTTGGTTAATTCCTCTTCCTGGTGGGAAATGAGAGTTAAATTTGCCCGTCCAGACACCTCCAGCTAGTCTCTCATTGGTTCTCGCTCTTCCTGTTCATCTTCCGCAGAAATTGCAAACTGGGCCAAACAGGAGGTTATAGGGACTGACTCTCCAAGTCGGGAGAATGTTAGTAAAGCGTCTGGAATGTTGCACCCAAGTACCAGGGTACGAAAACTGAGACATATTTGAACACGTCTCCCGATCACATGGTTGATCATACTCTAGGTTCCACATGCATGTTTTAGCTGAAGGAAGAATACCTTAAACCTGGGTAGTTGAAACCCGTGGAATGGGTACCATGCAATATGACTTCAAAGGGTCTTCATTTGCTCACCGAACCTCTCCAATCCTATCACTGCTGCGTTTATGTCCCTGTACACATGCTTGATTCTCTTTCGGAGACATAGCAATCCATAGGTTTTAAGATACTTAAGAGTCAGGTACATTCTTAGGCGTTTAATATGCGGTGTTGAGTCCATTTCGTTGAGCAAGGAGTAGCTCTTGTCTATTCCATATTTGGCTTAAGGAACTTTATCTGTGCTCATTTCAATCTCTGGTTTTATGCAGCACCCCAACTCACCTTTACCCTTAAACAAGCATAAGTTGGTTTTCTAAATTTGAGACCCTGTTCTGTTCTGTAATTCAGTTCCTGTGTAGCCAAGTTTACATTTCGTGTATTACTGATATCTTATGATGTTTCTTTTTCTGTGTGACTTATTTCAGTTAGAATCATCGTACCTGAATCCACTCATTGTGCTGCTACGGGCCTGATGACATAGATTTCACTGCTGAGTGATACTGCATTGTACGTAAGTACCACAAGTTCTTTATCCATTTTTCACTTTCTGTGATATTGAACTTGTACGGTAAACGAGGTTCTTGTAAACAGAGGCGTCCCAAACATTGGGGTGGCTGTATCTTTTTGATTTTAATTTCCCTAAGCTATAGGACCATAAGTGGAAGTGCCCTAGGCTCTGTTGCTTTGTTTTTTAGATGTTTCAGGAAACACCATACACTTCTCCCGAGTGGTTGTTGGCAATTTACAACCCGCCCATCAGCATAACAAGGCTCCCAGTTCTCCATGGCCTGTCCTGCCTTTCTGGATTTTACACTTTTTTCAGATGGCCCTTTTGACCGGGGGGAAGTGAGACTTCATTGTAGTGCAGATTTCCTTTGCAAGCTTGCTTGGTTGGCCAAAAAGGGCGTATGCGTTTTTTCCTGAATATATTCAGGAAAAAACGCATACGCCCTTTTTGGCCAAGTGCATCATTGTGGACGTTCTGCCTCTTTTCCTATGCTTTCAATGCAATTCCAGTCTACCTCCTGAAATCGGTTTCCTGCAATTCTGCCCCGCTTTCAAGTCCTCTTGGCAGCCTTACTTCAGTATATTTTTGGACGATAGTTGTCATTTATAACTCTGCAGGTTTGTGAATTACAGTGCCCCTGAGCTCCTTTCTTCAACTCGTTTTCTTGTGAGTTGGCCGCAACACCGCAGGATGGCTTCAGGCCCTAATCTGGTTCCGGCACGGCACGCTGAGCCTTTGGTTATTTCCTCTTCCTGGTGGGAAATGAGAGTTAAATTTGCCCGTCCAGACACCTCCAGCTAGTCTCTCATTGGTTCTCGCTATTCCTGTTCATCTTCCGCAGAAATTGCAAACTGGGCCAAACAGGAGGTTAAAGGGACTGACTCTCCAAGTCGGGAGAGTGTTAGTAAAGCGTCTGGAATGTTGCACCCGAGTACCAGGGTACGAAAACTGAGACATATTTGAACACGTCTCCCGATCACATGGTTGATCATACTCTAGGTTCCACATGCATGTTTTAGCTGAAGGAAGAATACCTTAAACCTGGGTAGTTGAAACCCGTGGAATGGGTACCATGCAATATGACTTCAAAGGGTCTTCATTTGCTCACCGAACCTCTCCAATCCTATCACTGCTGCGTTTATGTCCCTGTACACATGCTTGATTCTCTTTTGGAGACATAGCAATCCATAGGTTTTAAGATACTTACTAGTCAAGTACATTCTTAGGCGTTTAATAAGGGGTGTGGAGTCCATTTTGTTGAGCAATCAGTAGCTCTTGTCTATTCCATATTTGGCTTAAGGAAATTTATCTGTGCTCATTTCAATCTCTGGTTTTATGCAGCACCCCAACTCACCTTTCCCCTTAAGCAAGCAGAAGTTGGTTTTCTAAATTTGAGACCCTGTTCTGTTTTGGAATTCAGTTCCTGTGTAGCCAAGTTTACATTCCGTTTATTACTGATATCTTATGATGTTTCTTTTTCTGTGTGACTTATTTCAGTTAGAATCATCGTACCTGAATCCACTCATTGTGCTGCTACGGGCCTGATGACATAGATTTCATTGCTGAGTGATATTGCTTTGTAAGTAAATACCACAACTTCTTTATCCATTTTTCACTTTCTGCGATGTTGAACTTGTACTGTAAACGAGGTTCTTGTAAACAGAGCCGTTCCAAACTTTGGGGTGGCTGTGTCTTTTTGATTTTAATTTCCCTAAGCTATAGGACCATAAGTGGAAGTGCCCTAGGCTCTGTTGCTTTGTTTTTTAGATGTTTCAGGAAACACCATACACTTCTCCCAAGTGGCTGTTGGCAATTTACATCCCGCCCATCAGCATAACAAGGCTCCCAGTTCTCCATGGCCTGTCCTGCCTTGCTGGATTTTACACTTTTTTCAGATGGCCCTTTTGACCGGGGCGAAGTGAGACTTCATTGTAGTGCAGATTTCCTTTGCAAGCTTGCCTGGTTGGCCAAAAAGTGCGTATGCGTTTTTTCCTGAATATATTCAGGAAAAAACGCATACGCACTTTTTGGCCAAGTGCATCATTGTGGACGTTCTGCCTCTTTTCCTATGCTTTCAATGCAATTGCAGTCTACCTCCTGAAATCGGTTTCCTGCAATTCTGCCCCGCTTTCAAGTCCTCTTGGCAGCCTTACTTCAGTATATTTTTGGACGATAGCTGTCATTTATAACTCTGCAGGTTTGTGAATTACAGTGCCCCTGAGCTCCTTTCTTCAACTCGCTTTCTTGTGAGCTGGCCGCAACACCGCAGGATGGCTTCAGGCCCTAATCTGGTTCCGGCACGGCACGCTGAGCCTTTGGTTAATTCCTCTTCCTGGTGGGAAATGAGAGTTAAATTTGCCCGTCCAGACACCTCCAGCTAGTCTCTCATTGGTTCTCGCTCTTCCTGTTCATCTTCCGCAGAAATTGCAAACTGGGCCAAACAGGAGGTTATAGGGACTGACTCTCCAAGTCGGGAGAATGTTAGTAAAGCGTCTGGAATGTTGCACCCGAGTACCAGGGTACGAAAACTGAGACATATTTGAACACGTCTCCCGTTCACACGGTTGATCATACTCTAGGTTCCACATGCATGTTTTAGCTGAAGGAAGAATACCTTAAACCTGGGTAGTTGAAACCCGTGGAATGGGTACCATGCAATATGACTTCAAAGGGTCTTCATTTGCTCACCGAACCTCTCCAATCCTATCACTGCTGCGTTTATGTCCCTGTACACACGCTTGATTCTCTTTTGGAGACATAGCAATCCATAGGTTTTAAGATACTTACTAGTCAGGTACATTCTTAGGCGTTTAATATGGGGTGTTGAGTCCATTTCATTGAGCAAGGAGTAGCTCTTGTCTATTCCGTATTTGGCTTAAGGAACTTTATCTGTGCTCATTTCAATCTCTGGTTTTATGCAGCACCCCAACTCACCTTTCCCCTTAAGCAAACATAAGTTGGTTTTCTAAATTTGAGACCCTGTTCTGTATTGGAATTCAGTTCCTGTGTAGCCAAGTTTGCATTCCGTGTATTACTGATATCTTATGATGTTTCTTTTTCTGTGTGACTTATTTCAGTTAGAATCATCATACCTGAATCCACTCATTGTGCTGCTAAGGGCCTGATGACATAGATTTCATTGTTGAGTGATATTGCTTTGTAAGTAAATACCACAACTTCTTTAACCATTTTTCACTTCCTGCGATGTTGAACTTGTACTGTAAACGAGGTTCTTGTAAACAGAGCCGTTCCAAACTTCGGGGTGGCTGTGTCTTTTTGATTTTAATTTCCCTAAGCTATAGGACCATAAGTGGAAGTGCCCTAGGCTCTGTTGCTTTGTTTTTTAGATGTTTCAGGAAACACCATACACTTCTCCCGAGTGTCTGTTGGCAATTTACATCCCACCCATCAGCATAACAAGGCTCCCAGTTCTCCATTGCCTGTCCTGCCTTTCTGGATTTTACACTTTTTTCAGATGGCCCTTTTGACCGGGGGAAGTGAGACTTCATTGTAGTACAGATTTCCTTTAAAAGTTTGCTTGGTTGGCCAAAATGGCCGTATGCGTTTTTTCCTGAATATATTCAGGAAAAAACGCATACGCCCTTTTTGGCCAAGTGCATCATTGTGGACGTTCTGCCTCTTTTCCTATGTTTTCAATGCAATTCCAGTCTACCTCCTGAAATCGGTTTCCTGCAATTCTGCCCCGCTTTCAAGTCCTCTTGGCAGCCTTAATTCAGTATATTTTTAGACGATAGCTGTCATTTATAACTCTGCAGGTTTGTGAATTACAGTGCCCCTGAGCTCCATTCTTCAACTCGCTTTCTTGTGAGCTGGCCGCAACAACGCAGGATGGCTTCAGGCCCTAATCTGGTTCCGGCACGGCTTCTGAGCCTTTGGTTAATTCCTCTTCCTGGTGGGAAATGAGAGTTAAATTTGCCCGTCCAGACACCTCCAGCTAGTCTCTCATTGGTTCTCGCTATTCCTGTTCATCTTCCGCAGAAATTGCAAACTGGGCCAAACAGGAGGTTAAAGGCGCTGACTCTCCAAGTCGGGAGAGTGTTAGTAAAGCGTCTGGAATGTTGCACCCGAGTACCAGGGGAGAAAAACTGAGACATATTTGAACACGTCTCCCGTTCACACGGTTGATCATACTCTGGGTTCCACATGCATGTTTTAGCTGAAGGAAGAATACCTTAAACGTGGGTAGTTGAAACAAGTGGAATGGGTACCATGCAATATGACTTCAAAGGGTCTTCATTTGCTCACCGAACCTCTCCAATCCTATCACCGCTGCGTTTATGCCCCTGTACACACGCTTGATTCTCTTTTGGAGACATAGCAATCCATAGGATTTAAGATACTTACTAGTCAGGTACATTCTTAGGCGTTTATTATGCGGTGTTGAGTCCATTTCGTTGAGCAAGTAGTAGCTCTTGTCTATTCCGTATTTGGCTTAAGGAACTTTATCTGTGCTCATTTCAATCTCTGGTTTTATGCAGCACCCCAACTCACCTTTCCCCTTAAGCAAGCATAAGTTGGTTTTCTAAATTTGAGACCCTGTTCTGTTCTGTAATTCAGTTCCTGTGTAGCCCAGTTTACATTCCGTGTATTAGTGATATCTTATGATCTTTCTTTTTCTGTGTGACTTATTTCAGTTAGAATCATCGTACCTGAATCCACTCATTATGCTGCTACGGGCCTGATGACATAGATTTCATTGCTGAGTGATACTGCATTGTACATAAGTACCACAAGTTCTTTATCCATTTTTCACTTTCTGTGATATTGAACTTGTACGGTAAACGAGGTTCTTGTAAACAGAGGCATCCCAAACATTGGGGTGGCTGTATCTTTTTGATTTTAATTTCCCTAAGCTATAGGACCATAAGTGGAAGTGCCCTAGGCTCTGTTGCTTTGTTTTTTAGATGTTTCAGGAAACACCATACACTTCTCCCGAGTGTCTGTTGGCAATTTACATCCCGCCCATCAGCATAACAAGGCTCCCAGTTCTCCATGGCCTGTCCTGCCTTTCTGGATTTTACACTTTTTTCAGATGGCCCTTTTGACCGGGGGGAAGTGAGACTTCATTGTAGTGCAGATTTCCTTTGCAAGCTTGCTTGGTTGGCCAAAAAGGGCGTATGCGTTTTTTCCTGAATATATTCAGGAAAAAACGCATACGCCCCTTTTGGCCAAGTGCATCATTGTGGACGTTCTGCCTCTTTTCCTATGCTTTCAATGCAATTCCAGTCTACCTCCTGAAATCGGTTTCCTGCAATTCTGCCCCGCTTTCAAGTCCTCTTGGCAGCCTTACTTCAGTATATTTTTGGACGATAGCTGTCATTTATAACTCTGCAGGTTTGTGAATTACAGTGCCCCTGAGCTCCTTTCTTCAACTCGCTTTCTTGTGAGCTGGCCGCAACAGCGCAGGATGGCTTCAGGCCCTAATCTGGTTCCGGCACGGCACGCTGAGCCTTTGGTTAATTCCTCTTCCTGGTGGGAAATGAGAGTTAAATTTGCCCGTCCAGACACCTCCAGCTAGTCTCTCATTGGTTCTCGCTATTCCTGTTCATCTTCCGCAGAAATTGCAAACTGGGCCAAACAGGAGGTTAAAGGGACTGACTTTCCAAGTCGGGAGAGTGTTAGTAAAGCGTCTGGAATGTTGCACCCGAGTACCAGGGTACGAAAACTGAGACATATTTGAACACGTCTCCCGATCACATGGTTGATCATACTCTAGGTTCCACATGCATGTTTTAGCTGAAGGAAGAATACCTTAAACCTGGGTAGTTGAAACCCGTGGAATGGGTACCATGCAATATGACTTCAAAGGGTCTTCATTTGCTCACCGAACCTCTCCAATCCTATCACTGCTGCGTTTATGTCCCTGTACACATGCTTGATTCTCTTTCGGAGACATAGCAATCCATAGGTTTTAAGATACTTAAGAGTCAGGTACATTCTTAGGCGTTTAATATGCGGTGTTGAGTCCATTTCGTTGAGCAAGGAGTAGCTCTTGTCTATTCCATATTTGGCTTAAGGAACTTTATCTGTGCTCATTTCAATCTCTGGTTTTATGCAGCACCCCAACTCACCTTTCCCCTTAAGCAAGCATAAGTTGGTTTTCTAAATTTGAGACACTGTTCTGTTCTGTAATTCAGTTCCTGTGTAGCCAAGTTTACATTCCGTGTATTACTGATATCTTATGATGTTTCTTTTTCTGTGTGACTTATTTCAGTTAGAATCATCGTACCTGAATCCACTCATTGTGCTGCTACGGGCCTGATGACATAGATTTCACTGCTGAGTGATACTGCATTGTACGTAAGTACCACAAGTTCTTTATCCATTTTTCACTTTCTGTGATATTGAACTTGTACGGTAAACGAGGTTCTTGTAAACAGAGGCGTCCCAAACTTTGGGGTGGCTGTGTCTTTTTGATTTTAATTTCCCTAAGCTATAGGACCATAAGTGGAAGTGCCCTAGGCTCTGTTGCTTTGTTTTTTAGATGTTTCAGGAAACACCATACACTTCTCCCGAGTGTCTGTTGGCAATTTACATCCCGCCCATCAGCATAACAAGGCTCCCAGTTCTCCATGGCCTGTCCTGCCTTTCTGGATTTTACACTTTTTTCAGATGGCCCTTTTGACCGGGGGGAAGTGAGACTTCATTGTAGTGCAGATTTCCTTTGCAACTTGCTTGGTTGGCCAAAAAGGGCGTATGCGTTTTTTCCTGAATATATTCAGGAAACAACGCATACGCCCTTTTTGGCCAAGTGCATCATTGTGGACGTTCTGCCTCTTTTCCTATGCTTTCAATGCAATTCCAGTCTACCTCCTGAAATCGGTTTCCTGCAATTCTGCCCCGCTTTCAAGTCCTCTTGGCAGCCTTACTTCAGTATATTTTTGGACGATAGTTGTCATTTATAACTCTGCAGGTTTGTGAATTACAGTGCCCCTGAGCTCCTTTCTTCAACTCGTTTTCTTGTGAGCTGGCCGCAACACCGCAGGATAGCTTCAGGCCGTAAGCTGGTTCCGGCACGGCACGCTGAGCCTTTGGTTATTTCCTCTTCCTGGTGGGAAATGAGAGTTAAATTTGCCCGTCCAGACACCTCCAGCTAGTCTCTCATTGGTTCTTGCTATTCCTGTTCATCTTCCGCAGAAATTGCAAACTGGGCCAAACAGGAGGTTAAAGGGACTGACTCTCCAAGTCGGGAGAGTGTTAGTAAAGCGTCTGGAATGTTGCACCCGAGTACCAGGGTACGAAAACTGAGACATATTTGAACACGTCTCCCGATCACATGGTTGATCATACTCTAGGTTCCACATGCATGTTTTAGCTGAAGGAAGAATACCTTAAACCTGGGTAGTTGAAACCCGTGGAATGGGTACCATGCAATATGACTTCAAAGGGTCTTCATTTGCTCACCGAACCTCTCCAATCCTATCACTGCTGCGTTTATGTCCCTGTACACATGCTTGATTCTCTTTCGGAGACATAGCAATCCATAGGTTTTAAGATACTTAAGAGTCAGGTACATTCTTAGGCGTTTAATATGCGGTGTTGAGTCCATTTCGTTGAGCAAGGAGTAGCTCTTGTCTATTCCATATTTGGCTTAAGGAACTTTATCTGTGCTCATTTCAATCTCTGGTTTTATGCAGCACCCCAACTCACCTTTACCCTTAAACAAGCATAAGTTGGTTTTCTAAATTTGAGACCCTGTTCTGTTCTGTAATTCAGTTCCTGTGTAGCCAAGTTTACATTCCGTGTATTACTGATATCTTATGATGTTTCTTTTTCTGTGTGACTTATTTCAGTTAGAATCATCGTACCTGAATCCACTCATTGTGCTGCTACGGGCCTGATGACATAGATTTCACTGCTGAGTGATACTGCATTGTACGTAAGTACCACAAGTTCTTTATCCATTTTTCACTTTCTGTGATATTGGACCTGTACGGTAAACGAGGTTCTTGTAAACAGAGGCGTCCCAAACTTTGGGGTGGCTGTGTCTTTTTGATTTTAATTTCCCTAAGCTGTAGGACCATAAGTGGAAGTGCCCTAGGCTCTGTTGCTTTGTTTTTTAGATGTTTCAGGAAACACCATACACTTCTCCCGAGTGTCTGTTGGCAGTTTACATCCCGCCCATCAGCATAACAAGGCTCCCAGTTCTCCATGGCCTGTCCTGCCTTTCTGGATTTTACACTTTTTTCAGATGGCCCTTTTGACCGGGGGGAAGTGAGACTTCATTGTAGTGCAGATTTCCTTTGCAAGCTTGCTTGGTTGGCCAAAAAGGGCGTATGCGTTTTTTCCTGAATATATTCAGGAAACAACGCATACGCCCTTTTTGGCCAAGTGCATCATTGTGGACGTTCTGCCTCTTTTCCTATGCTTTCAATGCAATTCCAGTCTACCTCCTGAAATCGGTTTCCTGCAATTCTGCCCCGCTTTCAAGTCCTCTTGGCAGCCTTACTTCAGTATATTTTTGGACGATAGTTGTCATTTATAACTCTGCAGGTTTGTGAATTACAGTGCCCCTGAGCTCCTTTCTTCAACTCGTTTTCTTGTGAGCTGGCCGCAACACCGCAGGATAGCTTCAGGCCCTAAGCTGGTTCCGGCACGGCACGCTGAGCCTTTGGTTATTTCCTCTTCCTGGTGGGAAATGAGAGTTAAATTTGCCCGTCCAGACACCTCCAGCTAGTCTCTCATTGGTTCTTGCTATTCCTGTTCATCTTCCGCAGAAATTGCAAACTGGGCCAAACAGGAGGTTAAAGGGACTGACTCTCCAAGTCGGGAGAGTGTTAGTAAAGCGTCTGGAATGTTGCACCCGAGTACCAGGGTACGAAAACTGAGACATATTTGAACACGTCTCCCGATCACATGGTTGATCATACTCTAGGTTCCACATGCATGTTTTAGCTGAAGGAAGAATACCTTAAACCTGGGTAGTTGAAACCCGTGGAATGGGTACCATGCAATATGACTTCAAAGGGTCTTCATTTGCTCACCGAACCTCTCCAATCCTATCACTGCTGCGTTTATGTCCCTGTACACATGCTTGATTCTCTTTCGGAGACATAGCAATCCATAGGTTTTAAGATACTTAAGAGTCAGGTACATTCTTAGGCGTTTAATATGCGGTGTTGAGTCCATTTCGTTGAGCAAGGAGTAGCTCTTGTCTATTCCATATTTGGCTTAAGGAACTTTATCTGTGCTCATTTCAATCTCTGGTTTTATGCAGCACCCCAACTCACCTTTACCCTTAAACAAGCATAAGTTGGTTTTCTAAATTTGAGACCCTGTTCTGTTCTGTAATTCAGTTCCTGTGTAGCCAAGTTTACATTCCGTGTATTACTGATATCTTATGATGTTTCTTTTTCTGTGTGACTTATTTCAGTTAGAATCATCGTACCTGAATCCACTCATTGTGCTGCTACGGGCCTGATGACATAGATTTCACTGCTGAGTGATACTGCATTGTACGTAAGTACCACAAGTTCTTTATCCATTTTTCACTTTCTGTGATATTGGACCTGTACGGTAAACGAGGTTCTTGTAAACAGAGGCGTCCCAAACTTTGGGGTGGCTGTGTCTTTTTGATTTTAATTTCCCTAAGCTATAGGACCATAAGTGGAAGTGCCCTAGGCTCTGTTGCTTTGTTTTTTAGATGTTTCAGGAAACACCATACACTTCTCCCGAGTGTCTGTTGGCAGTTTACATCCCGCCCATCAGCATAACAAGGCTCCCAGTTCTCCATGGCCTGTCCTGCCTTTCTGGATTTTACACTTTTTTCAGATGGCCCTTTTGACCGGGGGGAAGTGAGACTTCATTGTAGTGCAGATTTCCTTTGCAAGCTTGCTTGGTTGGCCAAAAAGGGCGTATGCGTTTTTTCCTGAATATATTCAGGAAAAAACGCATACGCCCTTTTTGGCCAAGTGCATCATTGTGGACGTTCTGCCTCTTTTCCTATGCTTTCAATGCAATTCCAGTCTACCTCCTGAAATCGGTTTCCTGCAATTCTGCCCCGCTTTCAAGTCCTCTTGGCAGCCTTACTTCAGTATATTTTTGGACGATAGTTGTCATTTATAACTCTGCAGGTTTGTGAATTACAGTGTCCCTGAGCTCCTTTCTTCAACTCGTTTTCTTGTGAGCTGGCCGCAACAGCGCAGGATGGCTTCAGGCCCTAATCTGGTTCCGGCACGGCACGCTGAGCCTTTGGTTATTTCCTCTTCCTGGTGGGAAATGAGAGTTAAATTTGCCCGTCCAGACACCTCCAGCTAGTCTCTCATTGGTTCTCGCTATTCCTGTTCATCTTCCGCAGAAATTGCAAACTGGGCCAAACAGGAGGTTAAAGGGACTGACTTTCCAAGTCGGGAGAGTGTTAGTAAAGCGTCTGGAATGTTGCACCCGAGTACCAGGGTACGAAAACTGAGACATATTTGAACACGTCTCCCGATCACATGGTTGATCATACTCTAGGTTCCACATGCATGTTTTAGCTGAAGGAAGAATACCTTAAACCTGGGTAGTTGAAACCCGTGGAATGGGTACCATGCAATATGACTTCAAAGGGTCTTCATTTGCTCACCGAACCTCTCCAATCCTATCACTGCTGCGTTTATGTCCCTGTACACATGCTTGATTCTCTTTCGGAGACATAGCAATCCATAGGTTTTAAGATACTTAAGAGTCAGGTACATTCTTAGGCGTTTAATATGCGGTGTTGAGTCCATTTCGTTGAGCAAGGAGTAGCTCTTGTCTATTCCATATTTGGCTTAAGGAACTTTATCTGTGCTCATTTCAATCTCTGGTTTTATGCAGCACCCCAACTCACCTTTCCCCTTAAGCAAGCATAAGTTGGTTTTCTAAATTTGAGACACTGTTCTGTTCTGTAATTCAGTTCCTGTGTAGCCAAGTTTACATTCCGTGTATTACTGATATCTTATGATGTTTCTTTTTCTGTGTGACTTATTTCAGTTAGAATCATCGTACCTGAATCCACTCATTGTGCTGCTACGGGCCTGATGACATAGATTTCACTGCTGAGTGATACTGCATTGTACGTAAGTACCACAAGTTCTTTATCCATTTTTCACTTTCTGTGATATTGAACTTGTACGGTAAACGAGGTTCTTGTAAACAGAGGCGTCCCAAACTTTGGGGTGGCTGTGTCTTTTTGATTTTAATTTCCCTAAGCTATAGGACCATAAGTGGAAGTGCCCTAGGCTCTGTTGCTTTGTTTTTTAGATGTTTCAGGAAACACCATACACTTCTCCCGAGTGTCTGTTGGCAGTTTACATCCCGCCCATCAGCATAACAAGGCTCCCAGTTCTCCATGGCCTGTCCTGCCTTTCTGGATTTTACACTTTTTTCAGATGGCCCTTTTGACCGGGGGGAAGTGAGACTTCATTGTAGTGCAGATTTCCTTTGCAACTTGCTTGGTTGGCCAAAAAGGGCGTATGCGTTTTTTCCTGAATATATTCAGGAAACAACGCATACGCCCTTTTTGGCCAAGTGCATCATTGTGGACGTTCTGCCTCTTTTCCTATGCTTTCAATGCAATTCCAGTCTACCTCCTGAAATCGGTTTCCTGCAATTCTGCCCCGCTTTCAAGTCCTCTTGGCAGCCTTACTTCAGTATATTTTTGGACGATAGTTGTCATTTATAACTCTGCAGGTTTGTGAATTACAGTGCCCCTGAGCTCCTTTCTTCAACTCGTTTTCTTGTGAGCTGGCCGCAACACCGCAGGATAGCTTCAGGCCCTAAGCTGGTTCCGGCACGGCACGCTGAGCCTTTGGTTATTTCCTCTTCCTGGTGGGAAATGAGAGTTAAATTTGCCCGTCCAGACACCTCCAGCTAGTCTCTCATTGGTTCTTGCTATTCCTGTTCATCTTCCGCAGAAATTGCAAACTGGGCCAAACAGGAGGTTAAAGGGACTGACTCTCCAAGTCGGGAGAGTGTTAGTAAAGCGTCTGGAATGTTGCACCCGAGTACCAGGGTACGAAAACTGAGACATATTTGAACACGTCTCCCGATCACATGGTTGATCATACTCTAGGTTCCACATGCATGTTTTAGCTGAAGGAAGAATACCTTAAACCTGGGTAGTTGAAACCCGTGGAATGGGTACCATGCAATATGACTTCAAAGGGTCTTCATTTGCTCACCGAACCTCTCCAATCCTATCACTGCTGCGTTTATGTCCCTGTACACATGCTTGATTCTCTTTCGGAGACATAGCAATCCATAGGTTTTAAGATACTTAAGAGTCAGGTACATTCTTAGGCGTTTAATATGCGGTGTTGAGTCCATTTCGTTGAGCAAGGAGTAGCTCTTGTCTATTCCATATTTGGCTTAAGGAACTTTATCTGTGCTCATTTCAATCTCTGGTTTTATGCAGCACCCCAACTCACCTTTACCCTTAAACAAGCATAAGTTGGTTTTCTAAATTTGAGACCCTGTTCTGTTCTGTAATTCAGTTCCTGTGTAGCCAAGTTTACATTCCGTGTATTACTGATATCTTATGATGTTTCTTTTTCTGTGTGACTTATTTCAGTTAGAATCATCGTACCTGAATCCACTCATTGTGCTGCTACGGGCCTGATGACATAGATTTCACTGCTGAGTGATACTGCATTGTACGTAAGTACCACAAGTTCTTTATCCATTTTTCACTTTCTGTGATATTGGACCTGTACGGTAAACGAGGTTCTTGTAAACAGAGGCGTCCCAAACTTTGGGGTGGCTGTGTCTTTTTGATTTTAATTTCCCTAAGCTATAGGACCATAAGTGGAAGTGCCCTAGGCTCTGTTGCTTTGTTTTTTAGATGTTTCAGGAAACACCATACACTTCTCCCGAGTGTCTGTTGGCAGTTTACATCCCGCCCATCAGCATAACAAGGCTCCCAGTTCTCCATGGCCTGTCCTGCCTTTCTGGATTTTACACTTTTTTCAGATGGCCCTTTTGACCGGGGGGAAGTGAGACTTCATTGTAGTGCAGATTTCCTTTGCAAGCTTGCTTGGTTGGCCAAAAAGGGCGTATGCGTTTTTTCCTGAATATATTCAGGAAAAAACGCATACGCCCTTTTTGGCCAAGTGCATCATTGTGGACGTTCTGCCTCTTTTCCTATGCTTTCAATGCAATTCCAGTCTACCTCCTGAAATCGGTTTCCTGCAATTCTGCCCCGCTTTCAAGTCCTCTTGGCAGCCTTACTTCAGTATATTTTTGGACGATAGTTGTCATTTATAACTCTGCAGGTTTGTGAATTACAGTGTCCCTGAGCTCCTTTCTTCAACTCGTTTTCTTGTGAGCTGGCCGCAACAGCGCAGGATGGCTTCAGGCCCTAATCTGGTTCCGGCACGGCACGCTGAGCCTTTGGTTATTTCCTCTTCCTGGTGGGAAATGAGAGTTAAATTTGCCCGTCCAGACACCTCCAGCTAGTCTCTCATTGGTTCTCGCTATTCCTGTTCATCTTCCGCAGAAATTGCAAACTGGGCCAAACAGGAGGTTAAAGGGACTGACTTTCCAAGTCGGGAGAGTGTTAGTAAAGCGTCTGGAATGTTGCACCCGAGTACCAGGGTACGAAAACTGAGACATATTTGAACACGTCTCCCGATCACATGGTTGATCATACTCTAGGTTCCACATGCATGTTTTAGCTGAAGGAAGAATACCTTAAACCTGGGTAGTTGAAACCCGTGGAATGGGTACCATGCAATATGACTTCAAAGGGTCTTCATTTGCTCACCGAACCTCTCCAATCCTATCACTGCTGCGTTTATGTCCCTGTACACATGCTTGATTCTCTTTCGGAGACATAGCAATCCATAGGTTTTAAGATACTTAAGAGTCAGGTACATTCTTAGGCGTTTAATATGCGGTGTTGAGTCCATTTCGTTGAGCAAGGAGTAGCTCTTGTCTATTCCATATTTGGCTTAAGGAACTTTATCTGTGCTCATTTCAATCTCTGGTTTTATGCAGCACCCCAACTCACCTTTCCCCTTAAGCAAGCATAAGTTGGTTTTCTAAATTTGAGACACTGTTCTGTTCTGTAATTCAGTTCCTGTGTAGCCAAGTTTACATTCCGTGTATTACTGATATCTTATGATGTTTCTTTTTCTGTGTGACTTATTTCAGTTAGAATCATCGTACCTGAATCCACTCATTGTGCTGCTACGGGCCTGATGACATAGATTTCACTGCTGAGTGATACTGCATTGTACGTAAGTACCACAAGTTCTTTATCCATTTTTCACTTTCTGTGATATTGAACTTGTACGGTAAACGAGGTTCTTGTAAACAGAGGCGTCCCAAACTTTGGGGTGGCTGTGTCTTTTTGATTTTAATTTCCCTAAGCTATAGGACCATAAGTGGAAGTGCCCTAGGCTCTGTTGCTTTGTTTTTTAGATGTTTCAGGAAACACCATACACTTCTCCCGAGTGTCTGTTGGCAATTTACATCCCGCCCATCAGCATAACAAGGCTCCCAGTTCTCCATGGCCTGTCCTGCCTTTCTGGATTTTACACTTTTTTCAGATGGCCCTTTTGACCGGGGGGAAGTGAGACTTCATTGTAGTGCAGATTTCCTTTGCAACTTGCTTGGTTGGCCAAAAAGGGCGTATGCGTTTTTTCCTGAATATATTCAGGAAACAACGCATACGCCCTTTTTGGCCAAGTGCATCATTGTGGACGTTCTGCCTCTTTTCCTATGCTTTCAATGCAATTCCAGTCTACCTCCTGAAATCGGTTTCCTGCAATTCTGCCCCGCTTTCAAGTCCTCTTGGCAGCCTTACTTCAGTATATTTTTGGACGATAGTTGTCATTTATAACTCTGCAGGTTTGTGAATTACAGTGCCCCTGAGCTCCTTTCTTCAACTCGTTTTCTTGTGAGCTGGCCGCAACACCGCAGGATAGCTTCAGGCCCTAAGCTGGTTCCGGCACGGCACGCTGAGCCTTTGGTTATTTCCTCTTCCTGGTGGGAAATGAGAGTTAAATTTGCCCGTCCAGACACCTCCAGCTAGTCTCTCATTGGTTCTTGCTATTCCTGTTCATCTTCCGCAGAAATTGCAAACTGGGCCAAACAGGAGGTTAAAGGGACTGACTCTCCAAGTCGGGAGAGTGTTAGTAAAGCGTCTGGAATGTTGCACCCGAGTACCAGGGTACGAAAACTGAGACATATTTGAACACGTCTCCCGATCACATGGTTGATCATACTCTAGGTTCCACATGCATGTTTTAGCTGAAGGAAGAATACCTTAAACCTGGGTAGTTGAAACCCGTGGAATGGGTACCATGCAATATGACTTCAAAGGGTCTTCATTTGCTCACTGAACCTCTCCAATCCTATCACTGCTGCGTTTATGTCCCTGTACACATGCTTGATTCTCTTTCGGAGACATAGCAATCCATAGGTTTTAAGATACTTAAGAGTCAGGTACATTCTTAGGCGTTTAATATGCGGTGTTGAGTCCATTTCGTTGAGCAAGGAGTAGCTCTTGTCTATTCCATATTTGGCTTAAGGAACTTTATCTGTGCTCATTTCAATCTCTGGTTTTATGCAGCACCCCAACTCACCTTTACCCTTAAACAAGCATAAGTTGGTTTTCTAAATTTGAGACCCTGTTCTGTTCTGTAATTCAGTTCCTGTGTAGCCAAGTTTACATTCCGTGTATTACTGATATCTTATGATGTTTCTTTTTCTGTGTGACTTATTTCAGTTAGAATCATCGTACCTGAATCCACTCATTGTGCTGCTACGGGCCTGATGACATAGATTTCACTGCTGAGTGATACTGCATTGTACGTAAGTACCACAAGTTCTTTATCCATTTTTCACTTTCTGTGATATTGGACCTGTACGGTAAACGAGGTTCTTGTAAACAGAGGCGTCCCAAACTTTGGGGTGGCTGTGTCTTTTTGATTTTAATTTCCCTAAGCTATAGGACCATAAGTGGAAGTGCCCTAGGCTCTGTTGCTTTGTTTTTTAGATGTTTCAGGAAACACCATACACTTCTCCCGAGTGTCTGTTGGCAGTTTACATCCCGCCCATCAGCATAACAAGGCTCCCAGTTCTCCATGGCCTGTCCTGCCTTTCTGGATTTTACACTTTTTTCAGATGGCCCTTTTGACCGGGGGGAAGTGAGACTTCATTGTAGTGCAGATTTCCTTTGCAAGCTTGCTTGGTTGGCCAAAAAGGGCGTATGCGTTTTTTCCTGAATATATTCAGGAAAAAACGCATACGCCCTTTTTGGCCAAGTGCATCATTGTGGACGTTCTGCCTCTTTTCCTATGCTTTCAATGCAATTCCAGTCTACCTCCTGAAATCGGTTTCCTGCAATTCTGCCCCGCTTTCAAGTCCTCTTGGCAGCCTTACTTCAGTATATTTTTGGACGATAGTTGTCATTTATAACTCTGCAGGTTTGTGAATTACAGTGTCCCTGAGCTCCTTTCTTCAACTCGTTTTCTTGTGAGCTGGCCGCAACAGCGCAGGATGGCTTCAGGCCCTAATCTGGTTCTGGCACGGCACGCTGAGCCTTTGGTTATTTCCTCTTCCTGGTGGGAAATGAGAGTTAAATTTGCCCGTCCAGACACCTCCAGCTAGTCTCTCATTGGTTCTCGCTATTCCTGTTCATCTTCCGCAGAAATTGCAAACTGGGCCAAACAGGAGGTTAAAGGGACTGACTTTCCAAGTCGGGAGAGTGTTAGTAAAGCGTCTGGAATGTTGCACCCGAGTACCAGGGTACGAAAACTGAGACATATTTGAACACGTCTCCCGATCACATGGTTGATCATACTCTAGGTTCCACATGCATGTTTTAGCTGAAGGAAGAATACCTTAAACCTGGGTAGTTGAAACCCGTGGAATGGGTACCATGCAATATGACTTCAAAGGGTCTTCATTTGCTCACCGAACCTCTCCAATCCTATCACTGCTGCGTTTATGTCCCTGTACACATGCTTGATTCTCTTTCGGAGACATAGCAATCCATAGGTTTTAAGATACTTAAGAGTCAGGTACATTCTTAGGCGTTTAATATGCGGTGTTGAGTCCATTTCGTTGAGCAAGGAGTAGCTCTTGTCTATTCCATATTTGGCTTAAGGAACTTTATCTGTGCTCATTTCAATCTCTGGTTTTATGCAGCACCCCAACTCACCTTTCCCCTTAAGCAAGCATAAGTTGGTTTTCTAAATTTGAGACACTGTTCTGTTCTGTAATTCAGTTCCTGTGTAGCCAAGTTTACATTCCGTGTATTACTGATATCTTATGATGTTTCTTTTTCTGTGTGACTTATTTCAGTTAGAATCATCGTACCTGAATCCACTCATTGTGCTGCTACGGGCCTGATGACATAGATTTCACTGCTGAGTGATACTGCATTGTACGTAAGTACCACAAGTTCTTTATCCATTTTTCACTTTCTGTGATATTGAACTTGTACGGTAAACGAGGTTCTTGTAAACAGAGGCGTCCCAAACTTTGGGGTGGCTGTGTCTTTTTGATTTTAATTTCCCTAAGCTATAGGACCATAAGTGGAAGTGCCCTAGGCTCTGTTGCTTTGTTTTTTAGATGTTTCAGGAAACACCATACACTTCTCCCGAGTGTCTGTTGGCAATTTACATCCCGCCCATCAGCATAACAAGGCTCCCAGTTCTCCATGGCCTGTCCTGCCTTTCTGGATTTTACACTTTTTTCAGATGGCCCTTTTGACCGGGGGGAAGTGAGACTTCATTGTAGTGCAGATTTCCTTTGCAACTTGCTTGGTTGGCCAAAAAGGGCGTATGCGTTTTTTCCTGAATATATTCAGGAAACAACGCATACGCCCTTTTTGGCCAAGTGCATCATTGTGGACGTTCTGCCTCTTTTCCTATGCTTTCAATGCAATTCCAGTCTACCTCCTGAAATCGGTTTCCTGCAATTCTGCCCCGCTTTCAAGTCCTCTTGGCAGCCTTACTTCAGTATATTTTTGGACGATAGTTGTCATTTATAACTCTGCAGGTTTGTGAATTACAGTGCCCCTGAGCTCCTTTCTTCAACTCGTTTTCTTGTGAGCTGGCCGCAACACCGCAGGATAGCTTCAGGCCCTAAGCTGGTTCCGGCACGGCACGCTGAGCCTTTGGTTATTTCCTCTTCCTGGTGGGAAATGAGAGTTAAATTTGCCCGTCCAGACACCTCCAGCTAGTCTCTCATTGGTTCTTGCTATTCCTGTTCATCTTCCGCAGAAATTGCAAACTGGGCCAAACAGGAGGTTAAAGGGACTGACTCTCCAAGTCGGGAGAGTGTTAGTAAAGCGTCTGGAATGTTGCACCCGAGTACCAGGGTACGAAAACTGAGACATATTTGAACACGTCTCCCGATCACATGGTTGATCATACTCTAGGTTCCACATGCATGTTTTAGCTGAAGGAAGAATACCTTAAACCTGGGTAGTTGAAACCCGTGGAATGGGTACCATGCAATATGACTTCAAAGGGTCTTCATTTGCTCACCGAACCTCTCCAATCCTATCACTGCTGCGTTTATGTCCCTGTACACATGCTTGATTCTCTTTCGGAGACATAGCAATCCATAGGTTTTAAGATACTTAAGAGTCAGGTACATTCTTAGGCGTTTAATATGCGGTGTTGAGTCCATTTCGTTGAGCAAGGAGTAGCTCTTGTCTATTCCATATTTGGCTTAAGGAACTTTATCTGTGCTCATTTCAATCTCTGGTTTTATGCAGCACCCCAACTCACCTTTACCCTTAAACAAGCATAAGTTGGTTTTCTAAATTTGAGACCCTGTTCTGTTCTGTAATTCAGTTCCTGTGTAGCCAAGTTTACATTCCGTGTATTACTGATATCTTATGATGTTTCTTTTTCTGTGTGACTTATTTCAGTTAGAATCATCGTACCTGAATCCACTCATTGTGCTGCTACGGGCCTGATGACATAGATTTCACTGCTGAGTGATACTGCATTGTACGTAAGTACCACAAGTTCTTTATCCATTTTTCACTTTCTGTGATATTGAACTTGTACGGTAAACGAGGTTCTTGTAAACAGAGGCGTCCCAAACTTTGGGGTGGCTGTGTCTTTTTGATTTTAATTTCCCTAAGCTATAGGACCATAAGTGGAAGTGCCCTAGGCTCTGTTGCTTTGTTTTTTAGATGTTTCAGGAAACACCATACACTTCTCCCGAGTGTCTGTTGGCAATTTACATCCCGCCCATCAGCATAACAAGGCTCCCAGTTCTCCATGGCCTGTCCTGCCTTTCTGGATTTTACACTTTTTTCAGATGGCCCTTTTGACCGGGGGGAAGTGAGACTTCATTGTAGTGCAGATTTCCTTTGCAACTTGCTTGGTTGGCCAAAAAGGGCGTATGCGTTTTTTCCTGAATATATTCAGGAAACAACGCATACGCCCTTTTTGGCCAAGTGCATCATTGTGGACGTTCTGCCTCTTTTCCTATGCTTTCAATGCAATTCCAGTCTACCTCCTGAAATCGGTTTCCTGCAATTCTGCCCCGCTTTCAAGTCCTCTTGGCAGCCTTACTTCAGTATATTTTTGGACGATAGTTGTCATTTATAACTCTGCAGGTTTGTGAATTACAGTGCCCCTGAGCTCCTTTCTTCAACTCGTTTTCTTGTGAGCTGGCCGCAACACCGCAGGATAGCTTCAGGCCCTAAGCTGGTTCCGGCACGGCACGCTGAGCCTTTGGTTATTTCCTCTTCCTGGTGGGAAATGAGAGTTAAATTTGCCCGTCCAGACACCTCCAGCTAGTCTCTCATTGGTTCTTGCTATTCCTATTCATCTTCCGCAGAATTTGCAAACTGGGCCAAACAGGAGGTTAAAGGGACTGACTCTCCAAGTCGGGAGAGTGTTAGTAAAGCGTCTGGAATGTTGCACCCGAGTACCAGGGTACGAAAACTGAGACATATTTGAACACGTCTCCCGATCACATGGTTGATCATACTCTAGGTTCCACATGCATGTTTTAGCTGAAGGAAGAATACCTTAAACCTGGGTAGTTGAAACCCGTGGAATGGGTACCATGCAATATGACTTCAAAGGGTCTTCATTTGCTCACCGAACCTCTCCAATCCTATCACTGCTGCGTTTATGTCCCTGTACACATGCTTGATTCTCTTTCGGAGACATAGCAATCCATAGGTTTTAAGATACTTAAGAGTCAGGTACATTCTTAGGCGTTTAATATGCGGTGTTGAGTCCATTTCGTTGAGCAAGGAGTAGCTCTTGTCTATTCCATATTTGGCTTAAGGAACTTTATCTGTGCTCATTTCAATCTCTGGTTTTATGCAGCACCCCAACTCACCTTTACCCTTAAACAAGCATAAGTTGGTTTTCTAAATTTGAGACCCTGTTCTGTTCTGTAATTCAGTTCCTGTGTAGCCAAGTTTACATTCCGTGTATTACTGATATCTTATGATGTTTCTTTTTCTGTGTGACTTATTTCAGTTAGAATCATCGTACCTGAATCCACTCATTGTGCTGCTACGGGCCTGATGACATAGATTTCACTGCTGAGTGATACTGCATTGTACGTAAGTACCACAAGTTCTTTATCCATTTTTCACTTTCTGTGATATTGGACCTGTACGGTAAACGAGGTTCTTGTAAACAGAGGCGTCCCAAACTTTGGGGTGGCTGTGTCTTTTTGATTTTAATTTCCCTAAGCTATAGGACCATAAGTGGAAGTGCCCTAGGCTCTGTTGCTTTGTTTTTTAGATGTTTCAGGAAACACCATACACTTCTCCCGAGTGTCTGTTGGCAGTTTACATCCCGCCCATCAGCATAACAAGGCTCCCAGTTCTCCATGGCCTGTCCTGCCTTTCTGGATTTTACACTTTTTTCAGATGGCCCTTTTGACCGGGGGGAAGTGAGACTTCATTGTAGTGCAGATTTCCTTTGCAAGCTTGCTTGGTTGGCCAAAAAGGGCGTATGCGTTTTTTCCTGAATATATTCAGGAAAAAACGCATACGCCCTTTTTGGCCAAGTGCATCATTGTGGACGTTCTGCCTCTTTTCCTATGCTTTCAATGCAATTCCAGTCTACCTCCTGAAATCGGTTTCCTGCAATTCTGCCCCGCTTTCAAGTCCTCTTGGCAGCCTTACTTCAGTATATTTTTGGACGATAGTTGTCATTTATAACTCTGCAGGTTTGTGAATTACAGTGTCCCTGAGCTCCTTTCTTCAACTCGTTTTCTTGTGAGCTGGCCGCAACAGCGCAGGATGGCTTCAGGCCCTAATCTGGTTCCGGCACGGCACGCTGAGCCTTTGGTTATTTCCTCTTCCTGGTGGGAAATGAGAGTTAAATTTGCCCGTCCAGACACCTCCAGCTAGTCTCTCATTGGTTCTCGCTATTCCTGTTCATCTTCCGCAGAAATTGCAAACTGGGCCAAACAGGAGGTTAAAGGGACTGACTTTCCAAGTCGGGAGAGTGTTAGTAAAGCGTCTGGAATGTTGCACCCGAGTACCAGGGTACGAAAACTGAGACATATTTGAACACGTCTCCCGATCACATGGTTGATCATACTCTAGGTTCCACATGCATGTTTTAGCTGAAGGAAGAATACCTTAAACCTGGGTAGTTGAAACCCGTGGAATGGGTACCATGCAATATGACTTCAAAGGGTCTTCATTTGCTCACCGAACCTCTCCAATCCTATCACTGCTGCGTTTATGTCCCTGTACACATGCTTGATTCTCTTTCGGAGACATAGCAATCCATAGGTTTTAAGATACTTAAGAGTCAGGTACATTCTTAGGCGTTTAATATGCGGTGTTGAGTCCATTTCGTTGAGCAAGGAGTAGCTCTTGTCTATTCCATATTTGGCTTAAGGAACTTTATCTGTGCTCATTTCAATCTCTGGTTTTATGCAGCACCCCAACTCACCTTTACCCTTAAACAAGCATAAGTTGGTTTTCTAAATTTGAGACCCTGTTCTGTTCTGTAATTCAGTTCCTGTGTAGCCAAGTTTACATTCCGTGTATTACTGATATCTTATGATGTTTCTTTTTCTGTGTGACTTATTTCAGTTAGAATCATCGTACCTGAATCCACTCATTGTGCTGCTACGGGCCTGATGACATAGATTTCACTGCTGAGTGATACTGCATTGTACGTAAGTACCACAAGTTCTTTATCCATTTTTCACTTTCTGTGATATTGGACCTGTACGGTAAACGAGGTTCTTGTAAACAGAGGCGTCCCAAACTTTGGGGTGGCTGTGTCTTTTTGATTTTAATTTCCCTAAGCTATAGGACCATAAGTGGAAGTGCCCTAGGCTCTGTTGCTTTGTTTTTTAGATGTTTCAGGAAACACCATACACTTCTCCCGAGTGTCTGTTGGCAGTTTACATCCCGCCCATCAGCATAACAAGGCTCCCAGTTCTCCATGGCCTGTCCTGCCTTTCTGGATTTTACACTTTTTTCAGATGGCCCTTTTGACCGGGGGGAAGTGAGACTTCATTGTAGTGCAGATTTCCTTTGCAAGCTTGCTTGGTTGGCCAAAAAGGGCGTATGCGTTTTTTCCTGAATATATTCAGGAAACAACGCATACGCCCTTTTTGGCCAAGTGCATCATTGTGGACGTTCTGCCTCTTTTCCTATGCTTTCAATGCAATTCCAGTCTACCTCCTGAAATCGGTTTCCTGCAATTCTGCCCCGCTTTCAAGTCCTCTTGGCAGCCTTACTTCAGTATATTTTTGGACGATAGTTGTCATTTATAACTCTGCAGGTTTGTGAATTACAGTGCCCCTGAGCTCCTTTCTTCAACTCGTTTTCTTGTGAGCTGGCCGCAACACCGCAGGATAGCTTCAGGCCCTAAGCTGGTTCCGGCACGGCACGCTGAGCCTTTGGTTATTTCCTCTTCCTGGTGGGAAATGAGAGTTAAATTTGCCCGTCCAGACACCTCCAGCTAGTCTCTCATTGGTTCTTGCTATTCCTGTTCATCTTCCGCAGAAATTGCAAACTGGGCCAAACAGGAGGTTAAAGGGACTGACTCTCCAAGTCGGGAGAGTGTTAGTAAAGCGTCTGGAATGTTGCACCCGAGTACCAGGGTACGAAAACTGAGACATATTTGAACACGTCTCCCGATCACATGGTTGATCATACTCTAGGTTCCACATGCATGTTTTAGCTGAAGGAAGAATACCTTAAACCTGGGTAGTTGAAACCCGTGGAATGGGTACCATGCAATATGACTTCAAAGGGTCTTCATTTGCTCACCGAACCTCTCCAATCCTATCACTGCTGCGTTTATGTCCCTGTACACATGCTTGATTCTCTTTCGGAGACATAGCAATCCATAGGTTTTAAGATACTTAAGAGTCAGGTACATTCTTAGGCGTTTAATATGCGGTGTTGAGTCCATTTCGTTGAGCAAGGAGTAGCTCTTGTCTATTCCATATTTGGCTTAAGGAACTTTATCTGTGCTCATTTCAATCTCTGGTTTTATGCAGCACCCCAACTCACCTTTACCCTTAAACAAGCATAAGTTGGTTTTCTAAATTTGAGACCCTGTTCTGTTCTGTAATTCAGTTCCTGTGTAGCCAAGTTTACATTCCGTGTATTACTGATATCTTATGATGTTTCTTTTTCTGTGTGACTTATTTCAGTTAGAATCATCGTACCTGAATCCACTCATTGTGCTGCTACGGGCCTGATGACATAGATTTCACTGCTGAGTGATACTGCATTGTACGTAAGTACCACAAGTTCTTTATCCATTTTTCACTTTCTGTGATATTGGACCTGTACGGTAAACGAGGTTCTTGTAAACAGAGGCGTCCCAAACTTTGGGGTGGCTGTGTCTTTTTGATTTTAATTTCCCTAAGCTATAGGACCATAAGTGGAAGTGCCCTAGGCTCTGTTGCTTTGTTTTTTAGATGTTTCAGGAAACACCATACACTTCTCCCGAGTGTCTGTTGGCAGTTTACATCCCGCCCATCAGCATAACAAGGCTCCCAGTTCTCCATGGCCTGTCCTGCCTTTCTGGATTTTACACTTTTTTCAGATGGCCCTTTTGACCGGGGGGAAGTGAGACTTCATTGTAGTGCAGATTTCCTTTGCAAGCTTGCTTGGTTGGCCAAAAAGGGCGTATGCGTTTTTTCCTGAATATATTCAGGAAAAAACGCATACGCCCTTTTTGGCCAAGTGCATCATTGTGGACGTTCTGCCTCTTTTCCTATGCTTTCAATGCAATTCCAGTCTACCTCCTGAAATCGGTTTCCTGCAATTCTGCCCCGCTTTCAAGTCCTCTTGGCAGCCTTACTTCAGTATATTTTTGGACGATAGTTGTCATTTATAACTCTGCAGGTTTGTGAATTACAGTGTCCCTGAGCTCCTTTCTTCAACTCGTTTTCTTGTGAGCTGGCCGCAACAGCGCAGGATGGCTTCAGGCCCTAATCTGGTTCCGGCACGGCACGCTGAGCCTTTGGTTATTTCCTCTTCCTGGTGGGAAATGAGAGTTAAATTTGCCCGTCCAGACACCTCCAGCTAGTCTCTCATTGGTTCTCGCTATTCCTGTTCATCTTCCGCAGAAATTGCAAACTGGGCCAAACAGGAGGTTAAAGGGACTGACTCTCCAAGTCGGGAGAGTGTTAGTAAAGCGTCTGGAATGTTGCACCCGAGTACCAGGGTACGAAAACTGAGACATATTTGAACACGTCTCCCGATCACATGGTTGATCATACTCTAGGTTCCACATGCATGTTTTAGCTGAAGGAAGAATACCTTAAACCTGGGTAGTTGAAACCCGTGGAATGGGTACCATGCAATATGACTTCAAAGGGTCTTCATTTGCTCACCGAACCTCTCCAATCCTATCACTGCTGCGTTTATGTCCCTGTACACATGCTTGATTCTCTTTCGGAGACATAGCAATCCATAGGTTTTAAGATACTTAAGAGTCAGGTACATTCTTAGGCGTTTAATATGCGGTGTTGAGTCCATTTCGTTGAGCAAGGAGTAGCTCTTGTCTATTCCATATTTGGCTTAAGGAACTTTATCTGTGCTCATTTCAATCTCTGGTTTTATGCAGCACCCCAACTCACCTTTCCCCTTAAGCAAGCATAAGTTGGTTTTCTAAATTTGAGACACTGTTCTGTTCTGTAATTCAGTTCCTGTGTAGCCAAGTTTACATTCCGTGTATTACTGATATCTTATGATGTTTCTTTTTCTGTGTGACTTATTTCAGTTAGAATCATCGTACCTGAATCCACTCATTGTGCTGCTACGGGCCTGATGACATAGATTTCACTGCTGAGTGATACTGCATTGTACGTAAGTACCACAAGTTCTTTATCCATTTTTCACTTTCTGTGATATTGAACTTGTACGGTAAACGAGGTTCTTGTAAACAGAGGCGTCCCAAACTTTGGGGTGGCTGTGTCTTTTTGATTTTAATTTCCCTAAGCTATAGGACCATAAGTGGAAGTGCCCTAGGCTCTGTTGCTTTGTTTTTTAGATGTTTCAGGAAACACCATACACTTCTCCCGAGTGTCTGTTGGCAGTTTACATCCCGCCCATCAGCATAACAAGGCTCCCAGTTCTCCATGGCCTGTCCTGCCTTTCTGGATTTTACACTTTTTTCAGATGGCCCTTTTGACCGGGGGGAAGTGAGACTTCATTGTAGTGCAGATTTCCTTTGCAACTTGCTTGGTTGGCCAAAAAGGGCGTATGCGTTTTTTCCTGAATATATTCAGGAAACAACGCATACGCCCTTTTTGGCCAAGTGCATCATTGTGGACGTTCTGCCTCTTTTCCTATGCTTTCAATGCAATTCCAGTCTACCTCCTGAAATCGGTTTCCTGCAATTCTGCCCCGCTTTCAAGTCCTCTTGGCAGCCTTACTTCAGTATATTTTTGGACGATAGTTGTCATTTATAACTCTGCAGGTTTGTGAATTACAGTGCCCCTGAGCTCCTTTCTTCAACTCGTTTTCTTGTGAGCTGGCCGCAACACCGCAGGATAGCTTCAGGCCCTAAGCTGGTTCCGGCACGGCACGCTGAGCCTTTGGTTATTTCCTCTTCCTGGTGGGAAATGAGAGTTAAATTTGCCCGTCCAGACACCTCCAGCTAGTCTCTCATTGGTTCTCGCTATTCCTGTTCATCTTCCGCAGAAATTGCAAACTGGGCCAAACAGGAGGTTAAAGGGACTGACTCTCCAAGTCGGGAGAGTGTTAGTAAAGCGTCTGGAATGTTGCACCCGAGTACCAGGGTACGAAAACTGAGACATATTTGAACACGTCTCCCGATCACATGGTTGATCATACTCTAGGTTCCACATGCATGTTTTAGCTGAAGGAAGAATACCTTAAACCTGGGTAGTTGAAACCCGTGGAATGGGTACCATGCAATATGACTTCAAAGGGTCTTCATTTGCTCACCGAACCTCTCCAATCCTATCACTGCTGCGTTTATGTCCCTGTACACATGCTTGATTCTCTTTCGGAGACATAGCAATCCATAGGTTTTAAGATACTTAAGAGTCAGGTACATTCTTAGGCGTTTAATATGCGGTGTTGAGTCCATTTCGTTGAGCAAGGAGTAGCTCTTGTCTATTCCATATTTGGCTTAAGGAACTTTATCTGTGCTCATTTCAATCTCTGGTTTTATGCAGCACCCCAACTCACCTTTACCCTTAAACAAGCATAAGTTGGTTTTCTAAATTTGAGACCCTGTTCTGTTCTGTAATTCAGTTCCTGTGTAGCCAAGTTTACATTCCGTGTATTACTGATATCTTATGATGTTTCTTTTTCTGTGTGACTTATTTCAGTTAGAATCATCGTACCTGAATCCACTCATTGTGCTGCTACGGGCCTGATGACATAGATTTCACTGCTGAGTGATACTGCATTGTACGTAAGTACCACAAGTTCTTTATCCATTTTTCACTTTCTGTGATATTGGACCTGTACGGTAAACGAGGTTCTTGTAAACAGAGGCGTCCCAAACTTTGGGGTGGCTGTGTCTTTTTGATTTTAATTTCCCTAAGCTATAGGACCATAAGTGGAAGTGCCCTAGGCTCTGTTGCTTTGTTTTTTAGATGTTTCAGGAAACACCATACACTTCTCCCGAGTGTCTGTTGGCAGTTTACATCCCGCCCATCAGCATAACAAGGCTCCCAGTTCTCCATGGCCTGTCCTGCCTTTCTGGATTTTACACTTTTTTCAGATGGCCCTTTTGACCGGGGGGAAGTGAG
>NW_027207877.1:0-63316 GCF_963455315.2 Globicephala melas
CTTGAAATGTTGACGTCTTTTGAATTTTCTGGTCGATTTACGACCCCAGGATTCTTTTTTTTTTGATGGCAGGTGTCATTTACAGGCCTGCAATTCTTTTGAATATTAAGTGACCATTAGCGCTGTTGTGGGAAACGGCCAGAAGGCGGCAGCACTTCTCCTTACCAAATCTGGTTACTAGGGCAACAGAGCCATAATGGAAGTTGTGTTGTAAGTTGTAAACTAGAATGCAGGGCGCCAGGAAAAAGCCCCTTAGGTTTATGTCTCGTTACTTGCCGTTCGTTTTTTAAATTTAATTTTTATTTTGTATCAGGGCAAATTTGATTACAATGTTTTGCTTGTTCTAGGTGTGCAAGATGTGGTTGTTTCACACGTATACATATATCTATTCTTCTTCGGGTCCTTCTCCCATGTAGCTTATGACGCAATGTTGAGTAGAGTCCTCTTGATATGCCGTAGGTCTGTGGTGATTTTATATTTCACATGTGTTTGTATATCTCTGTTAACCCCAATGTCCTGATGTATCCAATCCTCACACCTTTCCGTTTGGTGAACCATAAGTTTGCTTAATGAATCTGTGATTGGATGTCTCTGTGGAAATATCTTCACTGGTATCGATTTTTAGGTAACCCCTATAAGTGATATCGTACGTTAGGTGTCTTTTGCTTTCCCGCTTACTGCAAGTTGCGTGATCACCTCTAGACTCATCTGTGGTGCTACAAGTGGCATTGATTCATTTTTTACCCAAGCTAATATTCCATCTCTACACGTAGCAGTTCTTCTTTGTCCACTCATCTGTTGATGGACTTTTGGTTGCTTCCACGTCTTGGCTATGGTAATACTGCTGCAGTGCAGATTTCCTGCCTGTGTCTTTCCAATTCTGTCTCCTTAGGCTGTAGGCCGTGGAGTGGGCCTGCTGGATCGTAGGGTAGCTGAATGTGTACCTTTTACAGGCACCTCCGTTCTGTTCCCATGAGTGGCTCTTACCAGGTTACGTCCCACTTGAGACTGAGGGTATGCATGTCTCCACAACCTCTTCAGCATTGATCCTTTGTAGTTTCTTTGCTGATGTTTATTCTGACTGGTGTGAGTCGATAGCTCTTTGTGGTTGGATTTGCATGTGTCTCATAATCCCTTGAAATTGAGCTCTGAGGCATGTCCTTTTATTTTTCAAACTGTCATGACAGCTTACGTCTTCAAATTGTTTTCTTGAAATATGTGCCACATTTTGAAATATTTTGGCCTTTACCTGCGTCAGGACATTTTGAGGGCAGGTTTCCTTTGCAGCCCTGCAGTACTTGTGCATATGAAGTGACCATTCGCACAGATTTCCGAGCTGCTGTTGCAGGTATCGGCCAGAGGTCGGCAGCATTTCTACGTTGCCCACTCTGGTACCTAGGGAGACAGACCTTCCTGCCAGTGGTGTTCCTCAGATATCAATTAGACTGCCATGTGCCCTGATAAACCCCCCAAAGCTTATGTGTCCTTACTCATGTTTGTTTTTTGAATTCATATTTTCTAGTGGAGTACTATTCCATCGTCTACATGGACCACTTCTTCTTGGTGCACTCCTCTGTTGATGGACATTTTCGTTGCTTCCAAGTGTCGGCTATGGTAAGTATTGCTGGGGTGCAGGATTGCCAGCCTGTGCCTTTTGATTCTCGTTTTCTCAGGTGATAGGCCCAGCAGTGGGTGTGACTGATTGACTAGTAGCTCAACGTTGCCCTTTTCAAAGCAGCGCCACTGTGTTTTCATCAGTGGCTCTTACCACGTCCCCCCTAGAACCGAGGGTACGCGTTTCTCCACATTTATTGTTTGCAGCATTTTTGCTAATGGCCATTCCGAGTGCTGTGAGCGGATAGGTTTTTGTAATTTGGGTTTGCATGTCTTTAAAAATTCCTAAAATTCATCATTTTTCCACGCCTGTTTCTTTTCTTTTAAAAAAAAAAGAAAAGAAAAGAAAAACGTGGGGGTACAGTATACCTCTTGAAATCGTTTTCTTGGAATGTTGCCCTCTTTCGAATTTTTGGTCGATGTTTGACCCCAGGATTGTTTTGGAGGGCAGGTGTTATTTACAGGCCTGCACGTTTGGTGACTATTTAATGACCATTAGCACTGGGTTTAAAGCTGCTGTTTTGGGAGACGGCCACAAGGCGGCAGCATTTCTCCATTCCCAAATCTGGGTACTAGGGCAGCAGAGCCTTTCTGGAAGTCGTGTTCCTAGGTTGTAAATTAGAATGGAATGTGCCAGGAGAAACGCCCATAAGTTTATGTCGCATCACTTCTGGTTGGTTTTTTAAATGATTTTAATCGGGGTAATGATTAGACTACTGTTTGTCCTGGGTGTACACAATCTGGTTCATTTGTACATTATATACGTCTATTCGTGTACAGATCCTCTTCCCATGTAAAATATTACAGAGTGTTCCGTACACCTCCCTTGCTACGTGGTCGGTCTTTTTGATATATGTGTATAACACGTATTTGTATACGTATGGTAACGCTAACCTTAATTTATCCATTCCGCCCACCTTTCCTTTTAGATAAGCGTAGTTGTTTTCTAAGCCTGTGAGCGTCTTTCTCTGTGCAGATATGTTCATTTGTGTCAGTTATTAGATAACGCCTATAAGTGATATCATAGGATGTAGGTCTTTGGCTTTCCGACTTACCCCATGTTCTGTGATCATCTCCAAGCTCGTCTGTGGTGCCTGAAAGAGCAGTGTTTCATTGTTTTCCGTGGTTAATATTCCATTGCGTACGTGGACCACTTCTTCTTAATCCATTCGTCTGTTGATGGACATTTTGGTAGCTTCACCGTCTTGGCTATTGTGAATAAGGCCGCAGTGCAGCTGTTGCAGGCCGGGTCTTCTCGCTTCTGGTCTTCTCAGGTGAGAGGCCCAGGGGTGTGACTGCTGGATTGAACGGTACCTCAATTTTTACTTCTAAAGGCAGCTCCTTTCTGTTCTTATTGGCTGTTAGCACTTTACATCTCACCAGCAGCTAGAGGGTACACAGTTCTCTAAAGCCCCTTCAGTATTGATTGTTTGTAGAATTTTTGCTGATCGTCAGTCGACAGGTGTGAGTTGCAAACTTTTTGTAGATTAGATTTGCATGAGTCTAATAATTCCTGAGGTTGAGCTTTTATCCACTTTCCTTTTTATTTATTTATTTGTTTACTTATTTATTTTTGCGGTACGCGGGCCTCTCACTGTTTCGGCCTCTCCCGTTGCGGAGCACAGGCTCTGGACGCGCAGGCTCAGCGGCCCTGGCTCACGGGCGCAGCCACTCCACGGCATGTGGGATCTTCCCGCACCGGGGCACGAACCCGTGTCCCCTGCGTCGGCAGGCGGACTCTCAACCACTGCGCCACCAGGGAAGCCCCTGTTTTGAATTGTTTTGTCCGTTCCCTACCTCAGCACAATATTTTAGGGCAGGTGTCCTTTACGGCCCTGAGTCCTTGTGACTATTAAGTGACCATTAGCTGCGGGCTTAAAGCCGCTCTTGCGGGAAACGGCCACAAGGCGGCAGCATTTCTACCTTTGCAGCTCTGGGTTCTTGGGCGACAGAGCTTTCCTGGAAATGGTGTTAGTAGCCTGCAGATGAGAGGGGAATGTGCCAGGGCAAACCCCCAAGAGCTTATATCTCCTACTTCTTGTTTTTTAAATTAAATTTTTATGACGTGTCAGAGCAAATTTGATAAAAAAATGTGGTTTCTCCTAAGTGTACAGAATCTGGTTCATCATATCAACGTATCTGTCTATTCCTCTTTGGATCCTTTCCCGTGTAGGTTATTATAGAGTGTTGAGTAGACCTCTTGGCGTTCCGTAGGTATTTTGTGATTATATATTTCATCTGTATTAGTACATGTCTGTTAACCCCCATATCATAATTCATACATTCCTTTCACCTTTCCATTTGGTTAAACGTAATTTTGTTTTCTTAATCCATGCTTTTCCTTCTCTTGGAAATAAGTTCATGAGTATCAATTTTGAGGTAACACCTATAAGTGATGTCATAGGATATCTGTCTTTCAGTTTCTTTCTTACTTCAAGTGGGGTGGTTATCTCTAGGTCCTTATATGGTGGTGCAAACGGCACTGTTTCATTGTTTTCCGTGGCTAATATTCCATTGTTGACATGGACCACTTCCTCTTTGTGCATTTTCCTGTTGCTGGACATTTTGGTTTCTTCCAAGTCTTGGCTATATTAAATGTTTCTGCCGTGCAGGATTGCCAGCCTGTGTCTCTTCCATTCTGCTCTGCTCAGGTGATAGGCGCATCAGAGGACCTACCAGATCGCATGGTAGCTCAGTTTTTACCCTTAAACGCACCTCCATTATGTTCTCCCTGCCGGCTGTTACCAGTTTACATCCCCCCAGCAGCTAGTGGGTACACAGTTTTCTGAAACCCCTTCAGCATTTATTCTTTGTAGACTTTTTGCTGAAGATCATTCTGACGGCTGTGAGGTGAACATTTCTGTAGATTGGATTTGCATGGCTCTATTAATTGCTGATGTTGAGCATTTTTAAATCCCCTTTTATTTTAAAGGAAAAAAAGAAGACAGAATGGGCGTGAAACATGCCTCTTGAAATTGTCTTCTTGAAATGTTGACGTCTTTTGAATTTTCTGGTCGATTTACGACCCCAGGATTCTTTTTTTTTTGATGGCAGGTGTCATTTACAGGCCTGCAATTCTTTTGAATATTAAGTGACCATTAGCGCTGTTGTGGGAAACGGCCAGAAGGCGGCAGCACTTCTCCTTACCAAATCTGGTTACTAGGGCAACAGAGCCATAATGGAAGTTGTGTTGTAAGTTGTAAACTAGAATGCAGGGCGCCAGGAAAAAGCCCCTTAGGTTTATGTCTCGTTACTTGCCGTTCGTTTTTTAAATTTAATTTTTATTTTGTATCAGGGCAAATTTGATTACAATGTTTTGCTTGTTCTAGGTGTGCAAGATGTGGTTGTTTCACACGTATACATATATCTATTCTTCTTCGGGTCCTTCTCCCATGTAGCTTATGACGCAATGTTGAGTAGAGTCCTCTTGATATGCCGTAGGTCTGTGGTGATTTTATATTTCACATGTGTTTGTATATCTCTGTTAACCCCAATGTCCTGATGTATCCAATCCTCACACCTTTCCGTTTGGTGAACCATAAGTTTGCTTAATGAATCTGTGATTGGATGTCTCTGTGGAAATATCTTCACTGGTATCGATTTTTAGGTAACCCCTATAAGTGATATCGTACGTTAGGTGTCTTTTGCTTTCCCGCTTACTGCAAGTTGCGTGATCACCTCTAGACTCATCTGTGGTGCTACAAGTGGCATTGATTCATTTTTTACCCAAGCTAATATTCCATCTCTACACGTAGCAGTTCTTCTTTGTCCACTCATCTGTTGATGGACTTTTGGTTGCTTCCACGTCTTGGCTATGGTAATACTGCTGCAGTGCAGATTTCCTGCCTGTGTCTTTCCAATTCTGTCTCCTTAGGCTGTAGGCCGTGGAGTGGGCCTGCTGGATCGTAGGGTAGCTGAATGTGTACCTTTTACAGGCACCTCCGTTCTGTTCCCATGAGTGGCTCTTACCAGGTTACGTCCCACTTGAGACTGAGGGTATGCATGTCTCCACAACCTCTTCAGCATTGATCCTTTGTAGTTTCTTTGCTGATGTTTATTCTGACTGGTGTGAGTCGATAGCTCTTTGTGGTTGGATTTGCATGTGTCTCATAATCCCTTGAAATTGAGCTCTGAGGCATGTCCTTTTATTTTTCAAACTGTCATGACAGCTTACGTCTTCAAATTGTTTTCTTGAAATATGTGCCACATTTTGAAATATTTTGGCCTTTACCTGCGTCAGGACATTTTGAGGGCAGGTTTCCTTTGCAGCCCTGCAGTACTTGTGCATATGAAGTGACCATTCGCACAGATTTCCGAGCTGCTGTTGCAGGTATCGGCCAGAGGTCGGCAGCATTTCTACGTTGCCCACTCTGGTACCTAGGGAGACAGACCTTCCTGCCAGTGGTGTTCCTCAGATATCAATTAGACTGCCATGTGCCCTGATAAACCCCCCAAAGCTTATGTGTCCTTACTCATGTTTGTTTTTTGAATTCATATTTTCTAGTGGAGTACTATTCCATCGTCTACATGGACCACTTCTTCTTGGTGCACTCCTCTGTTGATGGACATTTTCGTTGCTTCCAAGTGTCGGCTATGGTAAGTATTGCCGGGGTGCAGGATTGCCAGCCTGTGCCTTTTGATTCTCGTTTTCTCAGGTGATAGGCCCAGCAGCGGGTGTGACTGATTGACTAGTAGCTCAACGTTGCCCTTTTCAAAGCAGCGCCACTGTGTTTTCATCAGTGGCTCTTACCACGTCCCCCCTAGAACCGAGGGTACGCGTTTCTCCACATTTATTGTTTGCAGCATTTTTGCTAATGGCCATTCCGAGTGCTGTGAGCGGATAGGTTTTTGTAATTTGGGTTTGCACGTCTTTAAAAATTCCTAAAATTCATCATTTTTCCACGCCTGTTTCTTTTCTTTTAAAAAAAAAGAAAAGAAAAGAAAAACGTGGGGGTACAGTATACCTCTTGAAATCGTTTTCTTGGAATGTTGCCCTCTTTCGAATTTTTGGTCGATGTTTGACCCCAGGATTGTTTTGGAGGGCAGGTGTTATTTACAGGCCTGCACGTTTGGTGACTATTTAATGACCATTAGCACTGGGTTTAAAGCTGCTGTTTTGGGAGACGGCCACAAGGCGGCAGCATTTCTCCATTCCCAAATCTGGGTACTAGGGCAGCAGAGCCTTTCTGGAAGTCGTGTTCCTAGGTTGTAAATTAGAATGGAATGTGCCAGGAGAAACGCCCATAAGTTTATGTCGCATCACTTCTGGTTGGTTTTTTAAATGATTTTAATCGGGGTAATGATTAGACTACTGTTTGTCCTGGGTGTACACAATCTGGTTCATTTGTACATTATATACGTCTATTCGTGTACAGATCCTCTTCCCATGTAAAATATTACAGAGTGTTCCGTACACCTCCCTTGCTACGTGGTCGGTCTTTTTGATATATGTGTATAACACGTATTTGTATACGTATGGTAACGCTAACCTTAATTTATCCATTCCGCCCACCTTTCCTTTTAGATAAGCGTAGTTGTTTTCTAAGCCTGTGAGCGTCTTTCTCTGTGCAGATATGTTCATTTGTGTCAGTTATTAGATAACGCCTATAAGTGATATCATAGGATGTAGGTCTTTGGCTTTCCGACTTACCCCATGTTCTGTGATCATCTCCAAGCTCGTCTGTGGTGCCTGAAAGAGCAGTGTTTCATTGTTTTCCGTGGTTAATATTCCATTGCGTACGTGGACCACTTCTTCTTAATCCATTCGTCTGTTGATGGACATTTTGGTAGCTTCACCGTCTTGGCTATTGTGAATAAGGCCGCAGTGCAGCTGTTGCAGGCCGGGTCTTCTCGCTTCTGGTCTTCTCAGGTGAGAGGCCCAGGGGTGTGACTGCTGGATTGAACGGTACCTCAATTTTTACTTCTAAAGGCAGCTCCTTTCTGTTCTTATTGGCTGTTAGCACTTTACATCTCACCAGCAGCTAGAGGGTACACAGTTCTCTAAAGCCCCTTCAGTATTGATTGTTTGTAGAATTTTTGCTGATCGTCAGTCGACAGGTGTGAGTTGCAAACTTTTTGTAGATTAGATTTGCATGAGTCTAATAATTCCTGAGGTTGAGCTTTTATCCACTTTCCTTTTTATTTATTTATTTGTTTACTTATTTATTTTTGCGGTACGCGGGCCTCTCACTGTTTCGGCCTCTCCCGTTGCGGAGCACAGGCTCTGGACGCGCAGGCTCAGCGGCCCTGGCTCACGGGCGCAGCCACTCCACGGCATGTGGGATCTTCCCGCACCGGGGCACGAACCCGTGTCCCCTGCGTCGGCAGGCGGACTCTCAACCACTGCGCCACCAGGGAAGCCCCTGTTTTGAATTGTTTTGTCCGTTCCCTACCTCAGCACAATATTTTAGGGCAGGTGTCCTTTACGGCCCTGAGTCCTTGTGACTATTAAGTGACCATTAGCTGCGGGCTTAAAGCCGCTCTTGCGGGAAACGGCCACAAGGCGGCAGCATTTCTACCTTTGCAGCTCTGGGTTCTTGGGCGACAGAGCTTTCCTGGAAATGGTGTTAGTAGCCTGCAGATGAGAGGGGAATGTGCCAGGGCAAACCCCCAAGAGCTTATATCTCCTACTTCTTGTTTTTTAAATTAAATTTTTATGACGTGTCAGAGCAAATTTGATAAAAAAATGTGGTTTCTCCTAAGTGTACAGAATCTGGTTCATCATATCAACGTATCTGTCTATTCCTCTTTGGATCCTTTCCCGTGTAGGTTATTATAGAGTGTTGAGTAGACCTCTTGGCGTTCCGTAGGTATTTTGTGATTATATATTTCATCTGTATTAGTACATGTCTGTTAACCCCCATATCATAATTCATACATTCCTTTCACCTTTCCATTTGGTTAAACGTAATTTTGTTTTCTTAATCCATGCTTTTCCTTCTCTTGGAAATAAGTTCATGAGTATCAATTTTGAGGTAACACCTATAAGTGATGTCATAGGATATCTGTCTTTCAGTTTCTTTCTTACTTCAAGTGGGGTGGTTATCTCTAGGTCCTTATATGGTGGTGCAAACGGCACTGTTTCATTGTTTTCCGTGGCTAATATTCCATTGTTGACATGGACCACTTCCTCTTTGTGCATTTTCCTGTTGCTGGACATTTTGGTTTCTTCCAAGTCTTGGCTATATTAAATGTTTCTGCCGTGCAGGATTGCCAGCCTGTGTCTCTTCCATTCTGCTCTGCTCAGGTGATAGGCGCATCAGAGGACCTACCAGATCGCATGGTAGCTCAGTTTTTACCCTTAAACGCACCTCCATTATGTTCTCCCTGCCGGCTGTTACCAGTTTACATCCCCCCAGCAGCTAGTGGGTACACAGTTTTCTGAAACCCCTTCAGCATTTATTCTTTGTAGACTTTTTGCTGAAGATCATTCTGACGGCTGTGAGGTGAACATTTCTGTAGATTGGATTTGCATGGCTCTATTAATTGCTGATGTTGAGCATTTTTAAATCCCCTTTTATTTTAAAGGAAAAAAAGAAGACAGAATGGGCGTGAAACATGCCTCTTGAAATTGTCTTCTTGAAATGTTGACGTCTTTTGAATTTTCTGGTCGATTTACGACCCCAGGATTCTTTTTTTTTTGATGGCAGGTGTCATTTACAGGCCTGCAATTCTTTTGAATATTAAGTGACCATTAGCGCTGTTGTGGGAAACGGCCAGAAGGCGGCAGCACTTCTCCTTACCAAATCTGGTTACTAGGGCAACAGAGCCATAATGGAAGTTGTGTTGTAAGTTGTAAACTAGAATGCAGGGCGCCAGGAAAAAGCCCCTTAGGTTTATGTCTCGTTACTTGCCGTTCGTTTTTTAAATTTAATTTTTATTTTGTATCAGGGCAAATTTGATTACAATGTTTTGCTTGTTCTAGGTGTGCAAGATGTGGTTGTTTCACACGTATACATATATCTATTCTTCTTCGGGTCCTTCTCCCATGTAGCTTATGACGCAATGTTGAGTAGAGTCCTCTTGATATGCCGTAGGTCTGTGGTGATTTTATATTTCACATGTGTTTGTATATCTCTGTTAACCCCAATGTCCTGATGTATCCAATCCTCACACCTTTCCGTTTGGTGAACCATAAGTTTGCTTAATGAATCTGTGATTGGATGTCTCTGTGGAAATATCTTCACTGGTATCGATTTTTAGGTAACCCCTATAAGTGATATCGTACGTTAGGTGTCTTTTGCTTTCCCGCTTACTGCAAGTTGCGTGATCACCTCTAGACTCATCTGTGGTGCTACAAGTGGCATTGATTCATTTTTTACCCAAGCTAATATTCCATCTCTACACGTAGCAGTTCTTCTTTGTCCACTCATCTGTTGATGGACTTTTGGTTGCTTCCACGTCTTGGCTATGGTAATACTGCTGCAGTGCAGATTTCCTGCCTGTGTCTTTCCAATTCTGTCTCCTTAGGCTGTAGGCCGTGGAGTGGGCCTGCTGGATCGTAGGGTAGCTGAATGTGTACCTTTTACAGGCACCTCCGTTCTGTTCCCATGAGTGGCTCTTACCAGGTTACGTCCCACTTGAGACTGAGGGTATGCATGTCTCCACAACCTCTTCAGCATTGATCCTTTGTAGTTTCTTTGCTGATGTTTATTCTGACTGGTGTGAGTCGATAGCTCTTTGTGGTTGGATTTGCATGTGTCTCATAATCCCTTGAAATTGAGCTCTGAGGCATGTCCTTTTATTTTTCAAACTGTCATGACAGCTTACGTCTTCAAATTGTTTTCTTGAAATATGTGCCACATTTTGAAATATTTTGGCCTTTACCTGCGTCAGGACATTTTGAGGGCAGGTTTCCTTTGCAGCCCTGCAGTACTTGTGCATATGAAGTGACCATTCGCACAGATTTCCGAGCTGCTGTTGCAGGTATCGGCCAGAGGTCGGCAGCATTTCTACGTTGCCCACTCTGGTACCTAGGGAGACAGACCTTCCTGCCAGTGGTGTTCCTCAGATATCAATTAGACTGCCATGTGCCCTGATAAACCCCCCAAAGCTTATGTGTCCTTACTCATGTTTGTTTTTTGAATTCATATTTTCTAGTGGAGTACTATTCCATCGTCTACATGGACCACTTCTTCTTGGTGCACTCCTCTGTTGATGGACATTTTCGTTGCTTCCAAGTGTCGGCTATGGTAAGTATTGCCGGGGTGCAGGATTGCCAGCCTGTGCCTTTTGATTCTCGTTTTCTCAGGTGATAGGCCCAGCAGTGGGTGTGACTGATTGACTAGTAGCTCAACGTTGCCCTTTTCAAAGCAGCGCCACTGTGTTTTCATCAGTGGCTCTTACCACGTCCCCCCTAGAACCGAGGGTACGCGTTTCTCCACATTTATTGTTTGCAGCATTTTTGCTAATGGCCATTCCGAGTGCTGTGAGCGGATAGGTTTTTGTAATTTGGGTTTGCATGTCTTTAAAAATTCCTAAAATTCATCATTTTTCCACGCCTGTTTCTTTTCTTTTAAAAAAAAAAGAAAAGAAAAGAAAAACGTGGGGGTACAGTATACCTCTTGAAATCGTTTTCTTGGAATGTTGCCCTCTTTCGAATTTTTGGTCGATGTTTGACCCCAGGATTGTTTTGGAGGGCAGGTGTTATTTACAGGCCTGCACGTTTGGTGACTATTTAATGACCATTAGCACTGGGTTTAAAGCTGCTGTTTTGGGAGACGGCCACAAGGCGGCAGCATTTCTCCATTCCCAAATCTGGGTACTAGGGCAGCAGAGCCTTTCTGGAAGTCGTGTTCCTAGGTTGTAAATTAGAATGGAATGTGCCAGGAGAAACGCCCATAAGTTTATGTCGCATCACTTCTGGTTGGTTTTTTAAATGATTTTAATCGGGGTAATGATTAGACTACTGTTTGTCCTGGGTGTACACAATCTGGTTCATTTGTACATTATATACGTCTATTCGTGTACAGATCCTCTTCCCATGTAAAATATTACAGAGTGTTCCGTACACCTCCCTTGCTACGTGGTCGGTCTTTTTGATATATGTGTATAACACGTATTTGTATACGTATGGTAACGCTAACCTTAATTTATCCATTCCGCCCACCTTTCCTTTTAGATAAGCGTAGTTGTTTTCTAAGCCTGTGAGCGTCTTTCTCTGTGCAGATATGTTCATTTGTGTCAGTTATTAGATAACGCCTATAAGTGATATCATAGGATGTAGGTCTTTGGCTTTCCGACTTACCCCATGTTCTGTGATCATCTCCAAGCTCGTCTGTGGTGCCTGAAAGAGCAGTGTTTCATTGTTTTCCGTGGTTAATATTCCATTGCGTACGTGGACCACTTCTTCTTAATCCATTCGTCTGTTGATGGACATTTTGGTAGCTTCACCGTCTTGGCTATTGTGAATAAGGCCGCAGTGCAGCTGTTGCAGGCCGGGTCTTCTCGCTTCTGGTCTTCTCAGGTGAGAGGCCCAGGGGTGTGACTGCTGGATTGAACGGTACCTCAATTTTTACTTCTAAAGGCAGCTCCTTTCTGTTCTTATTGGCTGTTAGCACTTTACATCTCACCAGCAGCTAGAGGGTACACAGTTCTCTAAAGCCCCTTCAGTATTGATTGTTTGTAGAATTTTTGCTGATCGTCAGTCGACAGGTGTGAGTTGCAAACTTTTTGTAGATTAGATTTGCATGAGTCTAATAATTCCTGAGGTTGAGCTTTTATCCACTTTCCTTTTTATTTATTTATTTGTTTACTTATTTATTTTTGCGGTACGCGGGCCTCTCACTGTTTCGGCCTCTCCCGTTGCGGAGCACAGGCTCTGGACGCGCAGGCTCAGCGGCCCTGGCTCACGGGCGCAGCCACTCCACGGCATGTGGGATCTTCCCGCACCGGGGCACGAACCCGTGTCCCCTGCGTCGGCAGGCGGACTCTCAACCACTGCGCCACCAGGGAAGCCCCTGTTTTGAATTGTTTTGTCCGTTCCCTACCTCAGCACAATATTTTAGGGCAGGTGTCCTTTACGGCCCTGAGTCCTTGTGACTATTAAGTGACCATTAGCTGCGGGCTTAAAGCCGCTCTTGCGGGAAACGGCCACAAGGCGGCAGCATTTCTACCTTTGCAGCTCTGGGTTCTTGGGCGACAGAGCTTTCCTGGAAATGGTGTTAGTAGCCTGCAGATGAGAGGGGAATGTGCCAGGGCAAACCCCCAAGAGCTTATATCTCCTACTTCTTGTTTTTTAAATTAAATTTTTATGACGTGTCAGAGCAAATTTGATAAAAAAATGTGGTTTCTCCTAAGTGTACAGAATCTGGTTCATCATATCAACGTATCTGTCTATTCCTCTTTGGATCCTTTCCCGTGTAGGTTATTATAGAGTGTTGAGTAGACCTCTTGGCGTTCCGTAGGTATTTTGTGATTATATATTTCATCTGTATTAGTACATGTCTGTTAACCCCCATATCATAATTCATACATTCCTTTCACCTTTCCATTTGGTTAAACGTAATTTTGTTTTCTTAATCCATGCTTTTCCTTCTCTTGGAAATAAGTTCATGAGTATCAATTTTGAGGTAACACCTATAAGTGATGTCATAGGATATCTGTCTTTCAGTTTCTTTCTTACTTCAAGTGGGGTGGTTATCTCTAGGTCCTTATATGGTGGTGCAAACGGCACTGTTTCATTGTTTTCCGTGGCTAATATTCCATTGTTGACATGGACCACTTCCTCTTTGTGCATTTTCCTGTTGCTGGACATTTTGGTTTCTTCCAAGTCTTGGCTATATTAAATGTTTCTGCCGTGCAGGATTGCCAGCCTGTGTCTCTTCCATTCTGCTCTGCTCAGGTGATAGGCGCATCAGAGGACCTACCAGATCGCATGGTAGCTCAGTTTTTACCCTTAAACGCACCTCCATTATGTTCTCCCTGCCGGCTGTTACCAGTTTACATCCCCCCAGCAGCTAGTGGGTACACAGTTTTCTGAAACCCCTTCAGCATTTATTCTTTGTAGACTTTTTGCTGAAGATCATTCTGACGGCTGTGAGGTGAACATTTCTGTAGATTGGATTTGCATGGCTCTATTAATTGCTGATGTTGAGCATTTTTAAATCCCCTTTTATTTTAAAGGAAAAAAAGAAGACAGAATGGGCGTGAAACATGCCTCTTGAAATTGTCTTCTTGAAATGTTGACGTCTTTTGAATTTTCTGGTCGATTTACGACCCCAGGATTCTTTTTTTTTTGATGGCAGGTGTCATTTACAGGCCTGCAATTCTTTTGAATATTAAGTGACCATTAGCGCTGTTGTGGGAAACGGCCAGAAGGCGGCAGCACTTCTCCTTACCAAATCTGGTTACTAGGGCAACAGAGCCATAATGGAAGTTGTGTTGTAAGTTGTAAACTAGAATGCAGGGCGCCAGGAAAAAGCCCCTTAGGTTTATGTCTCGTTACTTGCCGTTCGTTTTTTAAATTTAATTTTTATTTTGTATCAGGGCAAATTTGATTACAATGTTTTGCTTGTTCTAGGTGTGCAAGATGTGGTTGTTTCACACGTATACATATATCTATTCTTCTTCGGGTCCTTCTCCCATGTAGCTTATGACGCAATGTTGAGTAGAGTCCTCTTGATATGCCGTAGGTCTGTGGTGATTTTATATTTCACATGTGTTTGTATATCTCTGTTAACCCCAATGTCCTGATGTATCCAATCCTCACACCTTTCCGTTTGGTGAACCATAAGTTTGCTTAATGAATCTGTGATTGGATGTCTCTGTGGAAATATCTTCACTGGTATCGATTTTTAGGTAACCCCTATAAGTGATATCGTACGTTAGGTGTCTTTTGCTTTCCCGCTTACTGCAAGTTGCGTGATCACCTCTAGACTCATCTGTGGTGCTACAAGTGGCATTGATTCATTTTTTACCCAAGCTAATATTCCATCTCTACACGTAGCAGTTCTTCTTTGTCCACTCATCTGTTGATGGACTTTTGGTTGCTTCCACGTCTTGGCTATGGTAATACTGCTGCAGTGCAGATTTCCTGCCTGTGTCTTTCCAATTCTGTCTCCTTAGGCTGTAGGCCGTGGAGTGGGCCTGCTGGATCGTAGGGTAGCTGAATGTGTACCTTTTACAGGCACCTCCGTTCTGTTCCCATGAGTGGCTCTTACCAGGTTACGTCCCACTTGAGACTGAGGGTATGCATGTCTCCACAACCTCTTCAGCATTGATCCTTTGTAGTTTCTTTGCTGATGTTTATTCTGACTGGTGTGAGTCGATAGCTCTTTGTGGTTGGATTTGCATGTGTCTCATAATCCCTTGAAATTGAGCTCTGAGGCATGTCCTTTTATTTTTCAAACTGTCATGACAGCTTACGTCTTCAAATTGTTTTCTTGAAATATGTGCCACATTTTGAAATATTTTGGCCTTTACCTGCGTCAGGACATTTTGAGGGCAGGTTTCCTTTGCAGCCCTGCAGTACTTGTGCATATGAAGTGACCATTCGCACAGATTTCCGAGCTGCTGTTGCAGGTATCGGCCAGAGGTCGGCAGCATTTCTACGTTGCCCACTCTGGTACCTAGGGAGACAGACCTTCCTGCCAGTGGTGTTCCTCAGATATCAATTAGACTGCCATGTGCCCTGATAAACCCCCCAAAGCTTATGTGTCCTTACTCATGTTTGTTTTTTGAATTCATATTTTCTAGTGGAGTACTATTCCATCGTCTACATGGACCACTTCTTCTTGGTGCACTCCTCTGTTGATGGACATTTTCGTTGCTTCCAAGTGTCGGCTATGGTAAGTATTGCTGGGGTGCAGGATTGCCAGCCTGTGCCTTTTGATTCTCGTTTTCTCAGGTGATAGGCCCAGCAGTGGGTGTGACTGATTGACTAGTAGCTCAACGTTGCCCTTTTCAAAGCAGCGCCACTGTGTTTTCATCAGTGGCTCTTACCACGTCCCCCCTAGAACCGAGGGTACGCGTTTCTCCACATTTATTGTTTGCAGCATTTTTGCTAATGGCCATTCCGAGTGCTGTGAGCGGATAGGTTTTTGTAATTTGGGTTTGCATGTCTTTAAAAATTCCTAAAATTCATCATTTTTCCACGCCTGTTTCTTTTCTTTTAAAAAAAAAAGAAAAGAAAAGAAAAACGTGGGGGTACAGTATACCTCTTGAAATCGTTTTCTTGGAATGTTGCCCTCTTTCGAATTTTTGGTCGATGTTTGACCCCAGGATTGTTTTGGAGGGCAGGTGTTATTTACAGGCCTGCACGTTTGGTGACTATTTAATGACCATTAGCACTGGGTTTAAAGCTGCTGTTTTGGGAGACGGCCACAAGGCGGCAGCATTTCTCCATTCCCAAATCTGGGTACTAGGGCAGCAGAGCCTTTCTGGAAGTCGTGTTCCTAGGTTGTAAATTAGAATGGAATGTGCCAGGAGAAACGCCCATAAGTTTATGTCGCATCACTTCTGGTTGGTTTTTTAAATGATTTTAATCGGGGTAATGATTAGACTACTGTTTGTCCTGGGTGTACACAATCTGGTTCATTTGTACATTATATACGTCTATTCGTGTACAGATCCTCTTCCCATGTAAAATATTACAGAGTGTTCCGTACACCTCCCTTGCTACGTGGTCGGTCTTTTTGATATATGTGTATAACACGTATTTGTATACGTATGGTAACGCTAACCTTAATTTATCCATTCCGCCCACCTTTCCTTTTAGATAAGCGTAGTTGTTTTCTAAGCCTGTGAGCGTCTTTCTCTGTGCAGATATGTTCATTTGTGTCAGTTATTAGATAACGCCTATAAGTGATATCATAGGATGTAGGTCTTTGGCTTTCCGACTTACCCCATGTTCTGTGATCATCTCCAAGCTCGTCTGTGGTGCCTGAAAGAGCAGTGTTTCATTGTTTTCCGTGGTTAATATTCCATTGCGTACGTGGACCACTTCTTCTTAATCCATTCGTCTGTTGATGGACATTTTGGTAGCTTCACCGTCTTGGCTATTGTGAATAAGGCCGCAGTGCAGCTGTTGCAGGCCGGGTCTTCTCGCTTCTGGTCTTCTCAGGTGAGAGGCCCAGGGGTGTGACTGCTGGATTGAACGGTACCTCAATTTTTACTTCTAAAGGCAGCTCCTTTCTGTTCTTATTGGCTGTTAGCACTTTACATCTCACCAGCAGCTAGAGGGTACACAGTTCTCTAAAGCCCCTTCAGTATTGATTGTTTGTAGAATTTTTGCTGATCGTCAGTCGACAGGTGTGAGTTGCAAACTTTTTGTAGATTAGATTTGCATGAGTCTAATAATTCCTGAGGTTGAGCTTTTATCCACTTTCCTTTTTATTTATTTATTTGTTTACTTATTTATTTTTGCGGTACGCGGGCCTCTCACTGTTTCGGCCTCTCCCGTTGCGGAGCACAGGCTCTGGACGCGCAGGCTCAGCGGCCCTGGCTCACGGGCGCAGCCACTCCACGGCATGTGGGATCTTCCCGCACCGGGGCACGAACCCGTGTCCCCTGCGTCGGCAGGCGGACTCTCAACCACTGCGCCACCAGGGAAGCCCCTGTTTTGAATTGTTTTGTCCGTTCCCTACCTCAGCACAATATTTTAGGGCAGGTGTCCTTTACGGCCCTGAGTCCTTGTGACTATTAAGTGACCATTAGCTGCGGGCTTAAAGCCGCTCTTGCGGGAAACGGCCACAAGGCGGCAGCATTTCTACCTTTGCAGCTCTGGGTTCTTGGGCGACAGAGCTTTCCTGGAAATGGTGTTAGTAGCCTGCAGATGAGAGGGGAATGTGCCAGGGCAAACCCCCAAGAGCTTATATCTCCTACTTCTTGTTTTTTAAATTAAATTTTTATGACGTGTCAGAGCAAATTTGATAAAAAAATGTGGTTTCTCCTAAGTGTACAGAATCTGGTTCATCATATCAACGTATCTGTCTATTCCTCTTTGGATCCTTTCCCGTGTAGGTTATTATAGAGTGTTGAGTAGACCTCTTGGCGTTCCGTAGGTATTTTGTGATTATATATTTCATCTGTATTAGTACATGTCTGTTAACCCCCATATCATAATTCATACATTCCTTTCACCTTTCCATTTGGTTAAACGTAATTTTGTTTTCTTAATCCATGCTTTTCCTTCTCTTGGAAATAAGTTCATGAGTATCAATTTTGAGGTAACACCTATAAGTGATGTCATAGGATATCTGTCTTTCAGTTTCTTTCTTACTTCAAGTGGGGTGGTTATCTCTAGGTCCTTATATGGTGGTGCAAACGGCACTGTTTCATTGTTTTCCGTGGCTAATATTCCATTGTTGACATGGACCACTTCCTCTTTGTGCATTTTCCTGTTGCTGGACATTTTGGTTTCTTCCAAGTCTTGGCTATATTAAATGTTTCTGCCGTGCAGGATTGCCAGCCTGTGTCTCTTCCATTCTGCTCTGCTCAGGTGATAGGCGCATCAGAGGACCTACCAGATCGCATGGTAGCTCAGTTTTTACCCTTAAACGCACCTCCATTATGTTCTCCCTGCCGGCTGTTACCAGTTTACATCCCCCCAGCAGCTAGTGGGTACACAGTTTTCTGAAACCCCTTCAGCATTTATTCTTTGTAGACTTTTTGCTGAAGATCATTCTGACGGCTGTGAGGTGAACATTTCTGTAGATTGGATTTGCATGGCTCTATTAATTGCTGATGTTGAGCATTTTTAAATCCCCTTTTATTTTAAAGGAAAAAAAGAAGACAGAATGGGCGTGAAACATGCCTCTTGAAATTGTCTTCTTGAAATGTTGACGTCTTTTGAATTTTCTGGTCGATTTACGACCCCAGGATTCTTTTTTTTTTGATGGCAGGTGTCATTTACAGGCCTGCAATTCTTTTGAATATTAAGTGACCATTAGCGCTGTTGTGGGAAACGGCCAGAAGGCGGCAGCACTTCTCCTTACCAAATCTGGTTACTAGGGCAACAGAGCCATAATGGAAGTTGTGTTGTAAGTTGTAAACTAGAATGCAGGGCGCCAGGAAAAAGCCCCTTAGGTTTATGTCTCGTTACTTGCCGTTCGTTTTTTAAATTTAATTTTTATTTTGTATCAGGGCAAATTTGATTACAATGTTTTGCTTGTTCTAGGTGTGCAAGATGTGGTTGTTTCACACGTATACATATATCTATTCTTCTTCGGGTCCTTCTCCCATGTAGCTTATGACGCAATGTTGAGTAGAGTCCTCTTGATATGCCGTAGGTCTGTGGTGATTTTATATTTCACATGTGTTTGTATATCTCTGTTAACCCCAATGTCCTGATGTATCCAATCCTCACACCTTTCCGTTTGGTGAACCATAAGTTTGCTTAATGAATCTGTGATTGGATGTCTCTGTGGAAATATCTTCACTGGTATCGATTTTTAGGTAACCCCTATAAGTGATATCGTACGTTAGGTGTCTTTTGCTTTCCCGCTTACTGCAAGTTGCGTGATCACCTCTAGACTCATCTGTGGTGCTACAAGTGGCATTGATTCATTTTTTACCCAAGCTAATATTCCATCTCTACACGTAGCAGTTCTTCTTTGTCCACTCATCTGTTGATGGACTTTTGGTTGCTTCCACGTCTTGGCTATGGTAATACTGCTGCAGTGCAGATTTCCTGCCTGTGTCTTTCCAATTCTGTCTCCTTAGGCTATAGGCCACGGAGTGGGCCTGCTGGATCATAGGGTAGCTGAATGTGTACCTTTTACAGGCACCTCCGTTCTGTTCCCATGAGTGGCTCTTACCAGGTTACGTCCCACTTGAGACTGAGGGTATGCATGTCTCCACAACCTCTTCAGCATTGATCCTTTGTAGTTTCTTTGCTGATGTTTATTCTGACTGGTGTGAGTCGATAGCTCTTTGTGGTTGGATTTGCATGTGTCTCATAATCCCTTGAAATTGAGCTCTGAGGCATGTCCTTTTATTTTTCAAACTGTCATGACAGCTTACGTCTTCAAATTGTTTTCTTGAAATATGTGCCACATTTTGAAATATTTTGGCCTTTACCTGCGTCAGGACATTTTGAGGGCAGGTTTCCTTTGCAGCCCTGCAGTACTTGTGCATATGAAGTGACCATTCGCACAGATTTCCGAGCTGCTGTTGCAGGTATCGGCCAGAGGTCGGCAGCATTTCTACGTTGCCCACTCTGGTACCTAGGGAGACAGACCTTCCTGCCAGTGGTGTTCCTCAGATATCAATTAGACTGCCATGTGCCCTGATAAACCCCCCAAAGCTTATGTGTCCTTACTCATGTTTGTTTTTTGAATTCATATTTTCTAGTGGAGTACTATTCCATCGTGTACATGGACCACTTCTTCTTGGTGCACTCCTCTGTTGATGGACATTTTCGTTGCTTCCAAGTGTCGGCTATGGTAAGTATTGCCGGGGTGCAGGATTGCCAGCCTGTGCCTTTTGATTCTCGTTTTCTCAGGTGATAGGCCCAGCAGCGGGTGTGACTGATTGACTAGTAGCTCAACGTTGCCCTTTTCAAAGCAGCGCCACTGTGTTTTCATCAGTGGCTCTTACCACGTCCCCCCTAGAACCGAGGGTACGCGTTTCTCCACATTTATTGTTTGCAGCATTTTTGCTAATGGCCATTCCGAGTGCTGTGAGCGGATAGGTTTTTGTAATTTGGGTTTGCATGTCTTTAAAAATTCCTAAAATTCATCATTTTTCCACGCCTGTTTCTTTTCTTTTAAAAAAAAAGAAAAGAAAAGAAAAACGTGGGGGTACAGTATACCTCTTGAAATCGTTTTCTTGGAATGTTGCCCTCTTTCGAATTTTTGGTCGATGTTTGACCCCAGGATTGTTTTGGAGGGCAGGTGTTATTTACAGGCCTGCACGTTTGGTGACTATTTAATGACCATTAGCACTGGGTTTAAAGCTGCTGTTTTGGGAGACGGCCACAAGGCGGCAGCATTTCTCCATTCCCAAATCTGGGTACTAGGGCAGCAGAGCCTTTCTGGAAGTCGTGTTCCTAGGTTGTAAATTAGAATGGAATGTGCCAGGAGAAACGCCCATAAGTTTATGTCGCATCACTTCTGGTTGGTTTTTTAAATGATTTTAATCGGGGTAATGATTAGACTACTGTTTGTCCTGGGTGTACACAATCTGGTTCATTTGTACATTATATACGTCTATTCGTGTACAGATCCTCTTCCCATGTAAAATATTGCAGAGTGTTCCGTACACCTCCCTTGCTACGTGGTCGGTCTTTTTGATATATGTGTATAACACGTATTTGTATACGTATGGTAACGCTAACCTTAATTTATCCATTCCGCCCACCTTTCCTTTTAGATAAGCGTAGTTGTTTTCTAAGCCTGTGAGCGTCTTTCTCTGTGCAAGTATGTTCATTTGTGTCAGTTATTAGATAACGCCTATAAGTGATATCATAGGATGTAGGTCTTTGGCTTTCCGACTTACCCCATGTTCTGTGATCATCTCCAAGCTCGTCTGTGGTGCCTGAAAGAGCAGTGTTTCATTGTTTTCCGTGGTTAATATTCCATTGCGTACGTGGACCACTTCTTCTTAATCCATTCGTCTGTTGATGGACATTTTGGTAGCTTCACCGTCTTGGCTATTGTGAATAAGGCCGCAGTGCAGCTGTTGCAGGCCGGGTCTTCTCGCTTCTGGTCTTCTCAGGTGAGAGGCCCAGGGGTGTGACTGCTGGATTGAACGGTACCTCAATTTTTACTTCTAAAGGCAGCTCCTTTCTGTTCTTATTGGCTGTTAGCACTTTACATCTCACCAGCAGCTAGAGGGTACACAGTTCTCTAAAGCCCCTTCAGTATTGATTGTTTGTAGAATTTTTGCTGATCGTCAGTCGACAGGTGTGAGTTGCAAACTTTTTGTAGATTAGATTTGCATGAGTCTAATAATTCCTGAGGTTGAGCTTTTATCCACTTTCCTTTTTATTTATTTATTTGTTTACTTATTTATTTTTGCGGTACGCGGGCCTCTCACTGTTTCGGCCTCTCCCGTTGCGGAGCACAGGCTCTGGACGCGCAGGCTCAGCGGCCCTGGCTCACGGGCGCAGCCACTCCACGGCATGTGGGATCTTCCCGCACCGGGGCACGAACCCGTGTCCCCTGCGTCGGCAGGCGGACTCTCAACCACTGCGCCACCAGGGAAGCCCCTGTTTTGAATTGTTTTGTCCGTTCCCTACCTCAGCACAATATTTTAGGGCAGGTGTCCTTTACGGCCCTGAGTCCTTGTGACTATTAAGTGACCATTAGCTGCGGGCTTAAAGCCGCTCTTGCGGGAAACGGCCACAAGGCGGCAGCATTTCTACCTTTGCAGCTCTGGGTTCTTGGGCGACAGAGCTTTCCTGGAAATGGTGTTAGTAGCCTGCAGATGAGAGGGGAATGTGCCAGGGCAAACCCCCAAGAGCTTATATCTCCTACTTCTTGTTTTTTAAATTAAATTTTTATGACGTGTCAGAGCAAATTTGATAAAAAAATGTGGTTTCTCCTAAGTGTACAGAATCTGGTTCATCATATCAACGTATCTGTCTATTCCTCTTTGGATCCTTTCCCGTGTAGGTTATTATAGAGTGTTGAGTAGACCTCTTGGCGTTCCGTAGGTATTTTGTGATTATATATTTCATCTGTATTAGTACATGTCTGTTAACCCCCATATCATAATTCATACATTCCTTTCACCTTTCCATTTGGTTAAACGTAATTTTGTTTTCTTAATCCATGCTTTTCCTTCTCTTGGAAATAAGTTCATGAGTATCAATTTTGAGGTAACACCTATAAGTGATGTCATAGGATATCTGTCTTTCAGTTTCTTTCTTACTTCAAGTGGGGTGGTTATCTCTAGGTCCTTATATGGTGGTGCAAACGGCACTGTTTCATTGTTTTCCGTGGCTAATATTCCATTGTTGACATGGACCACTTCCTCTTTGTGCATTTTCCTGTTGCTGGACATTTTGGTTTCTTCCAAGTCTTGGCTATATTAAATGTTTCTGCCGTGCAGGATTGCCAGCCTGTGTCTCTTCCATTCTGCTCTGCTCAGGTGATAGGCGCATCAGAGGACCTACCAGATCGCATGGTAGCTCAGTTTTTACCCTTAAACGCACCTCCATTATGTTCTCCCTGCCGGCTGTTACCAGTTTACATCCCCCCAGCAGCTAGTGGGTACACAGTTTTCTGAAACCCCTTCAGCATTTATTCTTTGTAGACTTTTTGCTGAAGATCATTCTGACGGCTGTGAGGTGAACATTTCTGTAGATTGGATTTGCATGGCTCTATTAATTGCTGATGTTGAGCATTTTTAAATCCCCTTTTATTTTAAAGGAAAAAAAGAAGACAGAATGGGCGTGAAACATGCCTCTTGAAATTGTCTTCTTGAAATGTTGACGTCTTTTGAATTTTCTGGTCGATTTACGACCCCAGGATTCTTTTTTTTTTGATGGCAGGTGTCATTTACAGGCCTGCAATTCTTTTGAATATTAAGTGACCATTAGCGCTGTTGTGGGAAACGGCCAGAAGGCGGCAGCACTTCTCCTTACCAAATCTGGTTACTAGGGCAACAGAGCCATAATGGAAGTTGTGTTGTAAGTTGTAAACTAGAATGCAGGGCGCCAGGAAAAAGCCCCTTAGGTTTATGTCTCGTTACTTGCCGTTCGTTTTTTAAATTTAATTTTTATTTTGTATCAGGGCAAATTTGATTACAATGTTTTGCTTGTTCTAGGTGTGCAAGATGTGGTTGTTTCACACGTATACATATATCTATTCTTCTTCGGGTCCTTCTCCCATGTAGCTTATGACGCAATGTTGAGTAGAGTCCTCTTGATATGCCGTAGGTCTGTGGTGATTTTATATTTCACATGTGTTTGTATATCTCTGTTAACCCCAATGTCCTGATGTATCCAATCCTCACACCTTTCCGTTTGGTGAACCATAAGTTTGCTTAATGAATCTGTGATTGGATGTCTCTGTGGAAATATCTTCACTGGTATCGATTTTTAGGTAACCCCTATAAGTGATATCGTACGTTAGGTGTCTTTTGCTTTCCCGCTTACTGCAAGTTGCGTGATCACCTCTAGACTCATCTGTGGTGCTACAAGTGGCATTGATTCATTTTTTACCCAAGCTAATATTCCATCTCTACACGTAGCAGTTCTTCTTTGTCCACTCATCTGTTGATGGACTTTTGGTTGCTTCCACGTCTTGGCTATGGTAATACTGCTGCAGTGCAGATTTCCTGCCTGTGTCTTTCCAATTCTGTCTCCTTAGGCTGTAGGCCGTGGAGTGGGCCTGCTGGATCGTAGGGTAGCTGAATGTGTACCTTTTACAGGCACCTCCGTTCTGTTCCCATGAGTGGCTCTTACCAGGTTACGTCCCACTTGAGACTGAGGGTATGCATGTCTCCACAACCTCTTCAGCATTGATCCTTTGTAGTTTCTTTGCTGATGTTTATTCTGACTGGTGTGAGTCGATAGCTCTTTGTGGTTGGATTTGCATGTGTCTCATAATCCCTTGAAATTGAGCTCTGAGGCATGTCCTTTTATTTTTCAAACTGTCATGACAGCTTACGTCTTCAAATTGTTTTCTTGAAATATGTGCCACATTTTGAAATATTTTGGCCTTTACCTGCGTCAGGACATTTTGAGGGCAGGTTTCCTTTGCAGCCCTGCAGTACTTGTGCATATGAAGTGACCATTCGCACAGATTTCCGAGCTGCTGTTGCAGGTATCGGCCAGAGGTCGGCAGCATTTCTACGTTGCCCACTCTGGTACCTAGGGAGACAGACCTTCCTGCCAGTGGTGTTCCTCAGATATCAATTAGACTGCCATGTGCCCTGATAAACCCCCCAAAGCTTATGTGTCCTTACTCATGTTTGTTTTTTGAATTCATATTTTCTAGTGGAGTACTATTCCATCGTCTACATGGACCACTTCTTCTTGGTGCACTCCTCTGTTGATGGACATTTTCGTTGCTTCCAAGTGTCGGCTATGGTAAGTATTGCTGGGGTGCAGGATTGCCAGCCTGTGCCTTTTGATTCTCGTTTTCTCAGGTGATAGGCCCAGCAGTGGGTGTGACTGATTGACTAGTAGCTCAACGTTGCCCTTTTCAAAGCAGCGCCACTGTGTTTTCATCAGTGGCTCTTACCACGTCCCCCCTAGAACCGAGGGTACGCGTTTCTCCACATTTATTGTTTGCAGCATTTTTGCTAATGGCCATTCCGAGTGCTGTGAGCGGATAGGTTTTTGTAATTTGGGTTTGCATGTCTTTAAAAATTCCTAAAATTCATCATTTTTCCACGCCTGTTTCTTTTCTTTTAAAAAAAAAAGAAAAGAAAAGAAAAACGTGGGGGTACAGTATACCTCTTGAAATCGTTTTCTTGGAATGTTGCCCTCTTTCGAATTTTTGGTCGATGTTTGACCCCAGGATTGTTTTGGAGGGCAGGTGTTATTTACAGGCCTGCACGTTTGGTGACTATTTAATGACCATTAGCACTGGGTTTAAAGCTGCTGTTTTGGGAGACGGCCACAAGGCGGCAGCATTTCTCCATTCCCAAATCTGGGTACTAGGGCAGCAGAGCCTTTCTGGAAGTCGTGTTCCTAGGTTGTAAATTAGAATGGAATGTGCCAGGAGAAACGCCCATAAGTTTATGTCGCATCACTTCTGGTTGGTTTTTTAAATGATTTTAATCGGGGTAATGATTAGACTACTGTTTGTCCTGGGTGTACACAATCTGGTTCATTTGTACATTATATACGTCTATTCGTGTACAGATCCTCTTCCCATGTAAAATATTACAGAGTGTTCCGTACACCTCCCTTGCTACGTGGTCGGTCTTTTTGATATATGTGTATAACACGTATTTGTATACGTATGGTAACGCTAACCTTAATTTATCCATTCCGCCCACCTTTCCTTTTAGATAAGCGTAGTTGTTTTCTAAGCCTGTGAGCGTCTTTCTCTGTGCAGATATGTTCATTTGTGTCAGTTATTAGATAACGCCTATAAGTGATATCATAGGATGTAGGTCTTTGGCTTTCCGACTTACCCCATGTTCTGTGATCATCTCCAAGCTCGTCTGTGGTGCCTGAAAGAGCAGTGTTTCATTGTTTTCCGTGGTTAATATTCCATTGCGTACGTGGACCACTTCTTCTTAATCCATTCGTCTGTTGATGGACATTTTGGTAGCTTCACCGTCTTGGCTATTGTGAATAAGGCCGCAGTGCAGCTGTTGCAGGCCGGGTCTTCTCGCTTCTGGTCTTCTCAGGTGAGAGGCCCAGGGGTGTGACTGCTGGATTGAACGGTACCTCAATTTTTACTTCTAAAGGCAGCTCCTTTCTGTTCTTATTGGCTGTTAGCACTTTACATCTCACCAGCAGCTAGAGGGTACACAGTTCTCTAAAGCCCCTTCAGTATTGATTGTTTGTAGAATTTTTGCTGATCGTCAGTCGACAGGTGTGAGTTGCAAACTTTTTGTAGATTAGATTTGCATGAGTCTAATAATTCCTGAGGTTGAGCTTTTATCCACTTTCCTTTTTATTTATTTATTTGTTTACTTATTTATTTTTGCGGTACGCGGGCCTCTCACTGTTTCGGCCTCTCCCGTTGCGGAGCACAGGCTCTGGACGCGCAGGCTCAGCGGCCCTGGCTCACGGGCGCAGCCACTCCACGGCATGTGGGATCTTCCCGCACCGGGGCACGAACCCGTGTCCCCTGCGTCGGCAGGCGGACTCTCAACCACTGCGCCACCAGGGAAGCCCCTGTTTTGAATTGTTTTGTCCGTTCCCTACCTCAGCACAATATTTTAGGGCAGGTGTCCTTTACGGCCCTGAGTCCTTGTGACTATTAAGTGACCATTAGCTGCGGGCTTAAAGCCGCTCTTGCGGGAAACGGCCACAAGGCGGCAGCATTTCTACCTTTGCAGCTCTGGGTTCTTGGGCGACAGAGCTTTCCTGGAAATGGTGTTAGTAGCCTGCAGATGAGAGGGGAATGTGCCAGGGCAAACCCCCAAGAGCTTATATCTCCTACTTCTTGTTTTTTAAATTAAATTTTTATGACGTGTCAGAGCAAATTTGATAAAAAAATGTGGTTTCTCCTAAGTGTACAGAATCTGGTTCATCATATCAACGTATCTGTCTATTCCTCTTTGGATCCTTTCCCGTGTAGGTTATTATAGAGTGTTGAGTAGACCTCTTGGCGTTCCGTAGGTATTTTGTGATTATATATTTCATCTGTATTAGTACATGTCTGTTAACCCCCATATCATAATTCATACATTCCTTTCACCTTTCCATTTGGTTAAACGTAATTTTGTTTTCTTAATCCATGCTTTTCCTTCTCTTGGAAATAAGTTCATGAGTATCAATTTTGAGGTAACACCTATAAGTGATGTCATAGGATATCTGTCTTTCAGTTTCTTTCTTACTTCAAGTGGGGTGGTTATCTCTAGGTCCTTATATGGTGGTGCAAACGGCACTGTTTCATTGTTTTCCGTGGCTAATATTCCATTGTTGACATGGACCACTTCCTCTTTGTGCATTTTCCTGTTGCTGGACATTTTGGTTTCTTCCAAGTCTTGGCTATATTAAATGTTTCTGCCGTGCAGGATTGCCAGCCTGTGTCTCTTCCATTCTGCTCTGCTCAGGTGATAGGCGCATCAGAGGACCTACCAGATCGCATGGTAGCTCAGTTTTTACCCTTAAACGCACCTCCATTATGTTCTCCCTGCCGGCTGTTACCAGTTTACATCCCCCCAGCAGCTAGTGGGTACACAGTTTTCTGAAACCCCTTCAGCATTTATTCTTTGTAGACTTTTTGCTGAAGATCATTCTGACGGCTGTGAGGTGAACATTTCTGTAGATTGGATTTGCATGGCTCTATTAATTGCTGATGTTGAGCATTTTTAAATCCCCTTTTATTTTAAAGGAAAAAAAGAAGACAGAATGGGCGTGAAACATGCCTCTTGAAATTGTCTTCTTGAAATGTTGACGTCTTTTGAATTTTCTGGTCGATTTACGACCCCAGGATTCTTTTTTTTTTGATGGCAGGTGTCATTTACAGGCCTGCAATTCTTTTGAATATTAAGTGACCATTAGCGCTGTTGTGGGAAACGGCCAGAAGGCGGCAGCACTTCTCCTTACCAAATCTGGTTACTAGGGCAACAGAGCCATAATGGAAGTTGTGTTGTAAGTTGTAAACTAGAATGCAGGGCGCCAGGAAAAAGCCCCTTAGGTTTATGTCTCGTTACTTGCCGTTCGTTTTTTAAATTTAATTTTTATTTTGTATCAGGGCAAATTTGATTACAATGTTTTGCTTGTTCTAGGTGTGCAAGATGTGGTTGTTTCACACGTATACATATATCTATTCTTCTTCGGGTCCTTCTCCCATGTAGCTTATGACGCAATGTTGAGTAGAGTCCTCTTGATATGCCGTAGGTCTGTGGTGATTTTATATTTCACATGTGTTTGTATATCTCTGTTAACCCCAATGTCCTGATGTATCCAATCCTCACACCTTTCCGTTTGGTGAACCATAAGTTTGCTTAATGAATCTGTGATTGGATGTCTCTGTGGAAATATCTTCACTGGTATCGATTTTTAGGTAACCCCTATAAGTGATATCGTACGTTAGGTGTCTTTTGCTTTCCCGCTTACTGCAAGTTGCGTGATCACCTCTAGACTCATCTGTGGTGCTACAAGTGGCATTGATTCATTTTTTACCCAAGCTAATATTCCATCTCTACACGTAGCAGTTCTTCTTTGTCCACTCATCTGTTGATGGACTTTTGGTTGCTTCCACGTCTTGGCTATGGTAATACTGCTGCAGTGCAGATTTCCTGCCTGTGTCTTTCCAATTCTGTCTCCTTAGGCTGTAGGCCGTGGAGTGGGCCTGCTGGATCGTAGGGTAGCTGAATGTGTACCTTTTACAGGCACCTCCGTTCTGTTCCCATGAGTGGCTCTTACCAGGTTACGTCCCACTTGAGACTGAGGGTATGCATGTCTCCACAACCTCTTCAGCATTGATCCTTTGTAGTTTCTTTGCTGATGTTTATTCTGACTGGTGTGAGTCGATAGCTCTTTGTGGTTGGATTTGCATGTGTCTCATAATCCCTTGAAATTGAGCTCTGAGGCATGTCCTTTTATTTTTCAAACTGTCATGACAGCTTACGTCTTCAAATTGTTTTCTTGAAATATGTGCCACATTTTGAAATATTTTGGCCTTTACCTGCGTCAGGACATTTTGAGGGCAGGTTTCCTTTGCAGCCCTGCAGTACTTGTGCATATGAAGTGACCATTCGCACAGATTTCCGAGCTGCTGTTGCAGGTATCGGCCAGAGGTCGGCAGCATTTCTACGTTGCCCACTCTGGTACCTAGGGAGACAGACCTTCCTGCCAGTGGTGTTCCTCAGATATCAATTAGACTGCCATGTGCCCTGATAAACCCCCCAAAGCTTATGTGTCCTTACTCATGTTTGTTTTTTGAATTCATATTTTCTAGTGGAGTACTATTCCATCGTCTACATGGACCACTTCTTCTTGGTGCACTCCTCTGTTGATGGACATTTTCGTTGCTTCCAAGTGTCGGCTATGGTAAGTATTGCCGGGGTGCAGGATTGCCAGCCTGTGCCTTTTGATTCTCGTTTTCTCAGGTGATAGGCCCAGCAGTGGGTGTGACTGATTGACTAGTAGCTCAACGTTGCCCTTTTCAAAGCAGCGCCACTGTGTTTTCATCAGTGGCTCTTACCACGTCCCCCCTAGAACCGAGGGTACGCGTTTCTCCACATTTATTGTTTGCAGCATTTTTGCTAATGGCCATTCCGAGTGCTGTGAGCGGATAGGTTTTTGTAATTTGGGTTTGCATGTCTTTAAAAATTCCTAAAATTCATCATTTTTCCACGCCTGTTTCTTTTCTTTTAAAAAAAAAAGAAAAGAAAAGAAAAACGTGGGGGTACAGTATACCTCTTGAAATCGTTTTCTTGGAATGTTGCCCTCTTTCGAATTTTTGGTCGATGTTTGACCCCAGGATTGTTTTGGAGGGCAGGTGTTATTTACAGGCCTGCACGTTTGGTGACTATTTAATGACCATTAGCACTGGGTTTAAAGCTGCTGTTTTGGGAGACGGCCACAAGGCGGCAGCATTTCTCCATTCCCAAATCTGGGTACTAGGGCAGCAGAGCCTTTCTGGAAGTCGTGTTCCTAGGTTGTAAATTAGAATGGAATGTGCCAGGAGAAACGCCCATAAGTTTATGTCGCATCACTTCTGGTTGGTTTTTTAAATGATTTTAATCGGGGTAATGATTAGACTACTGTTTGTCCTGGGTGTACACAATCTGGTTCATTTGTACATTATATACGTCTATTCGTGTACAGATCCTCTTCCCATGTAAAATATTGCAGAGTGTTCCGTACACCTCCCTTGCTACGTGGTCGGTCTTTTTGATATATGTGTATAACACGTATTTGTATACGTATGGTAACGCTAACCTTAATTTATCCATTCCGCCCACCTTTCCTTTTAGATAAGCGTAGTTGTTTTCTAAGCCTGTGAGCGTCTTTCTCTGTGCAGATATGTTCATTTGTGTCAGTTATTAGATAACGCCTATAAGTGATATCATAGGATGTAGGTCTTTGGCTTTCCGACTTACCCCATGTTCTGTGATCATCTCCAAGCTCGTCTGTGGTGCCTGAAAGAGCAGTGTTTCATTGTTTTCCGTGGTTAATATTCCATTGCGTACGTGGACCACTTCTTCTTAATCCATTCGTCTGTTGATGGACATTTTGGTAGCTTCACCGTCTTGGCTATTGTGAATAAGGCCGCAGTGCAGCTGTTGCAGGCCGGGTCTTCTCGCTTCTGGTCTTCTCAGGTGAGAGGCCCAGGGGTGTGACTGCTGGATTGAACGGTACCTCAATTTTTACTTCTAAAGGCAGCTCCTTTCTGTTCTTATTGGCTGTTAGCACTTTACATCTCACCAGCAGCTAGAGGGTACACAGTTCTCTAAAGCCCCTTCAGTATTGATTGTTTGTAGAATTTTTGCTGATCGTCAGTCGACAGGTGTGAGTTGCAAACTTTTTGTAGATTAGATTTGCATGAGTCTAATAATTCCTGAGGTTGAGCTTTTATCCACTTTCCTTTTTATTTATTTATTTGTTTACTTATTTATTTTTGCGGTACGCGGGCCTCTCACTGTTTCGGCCTCTCCCGTTGCGGAGCACAGGCTCTGGACGCGCAGGCTCAGCGGCCCTGGCTCACGGGCGCAGCCACTCCACGGCATGTGGGATCTTCCCGCACCGGGGCACGAACCCGTGTCCCCTGCGTCGGCAGGCGGACTCTCAACCACTGCGCCACCAGGGAAGCCCCTGTTTTGAATTGTTTTGTCCGTTCCCTACCTCAGCACAATATTTTAGGGCAGGTGTCCTTTACGGCCCTGAGTCCTTGTGACTATTAAGTGACCATTAGCTGCGGGCTTAAAGCCGCTCTTGCGGGAAACGGCCACAAGGCGGCAGCATTTCTACCTTTGCAGCTCTGGGTTCTTGGGCGACAGAGCTTTCCTGGAAATGGTGTTAGTAGCCTGCAGATGAGAGGGGAATGTGCCAGGGCAAACCCCCAAGAGCTTATATCTCCTACTTCTTGTTTTTTAAATTAAATTTTTATGACGTGTCAGAGCAAATTTGATAAAAAAATGTGGTTTCTCCTAAGTGTACAGAATCTGGTTCATCATATCAACGTATCTGTCTATTCCTCTTTGGATCCTTTCCCGTGTAGGTTATTATAGAGTGTTGAGTAGACCTCTTGGCGTTCCGTAGGTATTTTGTGATTATATATTTCATCTGTATTAGTACATGTCTGTTAACCCCCATATCATAATTCATACATTCCTTTCACCTTTCCATTTGGTTAAACGTAATTTTGTTTTCTTAATCCATGCTTTTCCTTCTCTTGGAAATAAGTTCATGAGTATCAATTTTGAGGTAACACCTATAAGTGATGTCATAGGATATCTGTCTTTCAGTTTCTTTCTTACTTCAAGTGGGGTGGTTATCTCTAGGTCCTTATATGGTGGTGCAAACGGCACTGTTTCATTGTTTTCCGTGGCTAATATTCCATTGTTGACATGGACCACTTCCTCTTTGTGCATTTTCCTGTTGCTGGACATTTTGGTTTCTTCCAAGTCTTGGCTATATTAAATGTTTCTGCCGTGCAGGATTGCCAGCCTGTGTCTCTTCCATTCTGCTCTGCTCAGGTGATAGGCGCATCAGAGGACCTACCAGATCGCATGGTAGCTCAGTTTTTACCCTTAAACGCACCTCCATTATGTTCTCCCTGCCGGCTGTTACCAGTTTACATCCCCCCAGCAGCTAGTGGGTACACAGTTTTCTGAAACCCCTTCAGCATTTATTCTTTGTAGACTTTTTGCTGAAGATCATTCTGACGGCTGTGAGGTGAACATTTCTGTAGATTGGATTTGCATGGCTCTATTAATTGCTGATGTTGAGCATTTTTAAATCCCCTTTTATTTTAAAGGAAAAAAAGAAGACAGAATGGGCGTGAAACATGCCTCTTGAAATTGTCTTCTTGAAATGTTGACGTCTTTTGAATTTTCTGGTCGATTTACGACCCCAGGATTCTTTTTTTTTTGATGGCAGGTGTCATTTACAGGCCTGCAATTCTTTTGAATATTAAGTGACCATTAGCGCTGTTGTGGGAAACGGCCAGAAGGCGGCAGCACTTCTCCTTACCAAATCTGGTTACTAGGGCAACAGAGCCATAATGGAAGTTGTGTTGTAAGTTGTAAATTAGAATGCAGGGCGCCAGGAAAAAGCCCCTTAGGTTTATGTCTCGTTACTTGCCGTTCGTTTTTTAAATTTAATTTTTATTTTGTATCAGGGCAAATTTGATTACAATGTTTTGCTTGTTCTAGGTGTGCAAGATGTGGTTGTTTCACACGTATACATATATCTATTCTTCTTCGGGTCCTTCTCCCATGTAGCTTATGACGCAATGTTGAGTAGAGTCCTCTTGATATGCCGTAGGTCTGTGGTGATTTTATATTTCACATGTGTTTGTATATCTCTGTTAACCCCAATGTCCTGATGTATCCAATCCTCACACCTTTCCGTTTGGTGAACCATAAGTTTGCTTAATGAATCTGTGATTGGATGTCTCTGTGGAAATATCTTCACTGGTATCGATTTTTAGGTAACCCCTATAAGTGATATCGTACGTTAGGTGTCTTTTGCTTTCCCGCTTACTGCAAGTTGCGTGATCACCTCTAGACTCATCTGTGGTGCTACAAGTGGCATTGATTCATTTTTTACCCAAGCTAATATTCCATCTCTACACGTAGCAGTTCTTCTTTGTCCACTCATCTGTTGATGGACTTTTGGTTGCTTCCACGTCTTGGCTATGGTAATACTGCTGCAGTGCAGATTTCCTGCCTGTGTCTTTCCAATTCTGTCTCCTTAGGCTATAGGCCACGGAGTGGGCCTGCTGGATCATAGGGTAGCTGAATGTGTACCTTTTACAGGCACCTCCGTTCTGTTCCCATGAGTGGCTCTTACCAGGTTACGTCCCACTTGAGACTGAGGGTATGCATGTCTCCACAACCTCTTCAGCATTGATCCTTTGTAGTTTCTTTGCTGATGTTTATTCTGACTGGTGTGAGTCGATAGCTCTTTGTGGTTGGATTTGCATGTGTCTCATAATCCCTTGAAATTGAGCTCTGAGGCATGTCCTTTTATTTTTCAAACTGTCATGACAGCTTACGTCTTCAAATTGTTTTCTTGAAATATGTGCCACATTTTGAAATATTTTGGCCTTTACCTGCGTCAGGACATTTTGAGGGCAGGTTTCCTTTGCAGCCCTGCAGTACTTGTGCATATGAAGTGACCATTCGCACAGATTTCCGAGCTGCTGTTGCAGGTATCGGCCAGAGGTCGGCAGCATTTCTACGTTGCCCACTCTGGTACCTAGGGAGACAGACCTTCCTGCCAGTGGTGTTCCTCAGATATCAATTAGACTGCCATGTGCCCTGATAAACCCCCCAAAGCTTATGTGTCCTTACTCATGTTTGTTTTTTGAATTCATATTTTCTAGTGGAGTACTATTCCATCGTCTACATGGACCACTTCTTCTTGGTGCACTCCTCTGTTGATGGACATTTTCGTTGCTTCCAAGTGTCGGCTATGGTAAGTATTGCCGGGGTGCAGGATTGCCAGCCTGTGCCTTTTGATTCTCGTTTTCTCAGGTGATAGGCCCAGCAGCGGGTGTGACTGATTGACTAGTAGCTCAACGTTGCCCTTTTCAAAGCAGCGCCACTGTGTTTTCATCAGTGGCTCTTACCACGTCCCCCCTAGAACCGAGGGTACGCGTTTCTCCACATTTATTGTTTGCAGCATTTTTGCTAATGGCCATTCCGAGTGCTGTGAGCGGATAGGTTTTTGTAATTTGGGTTTGCATGTCTTTAAAAATTCCTAAAATTCATCATTTTTCCACGCCTGTTTCTTTTCTTTTAAAAAAAAAGAAAAGAAAAGAAAAACGTGGGGGTACAGTATACCTCTTGAAATCGTTTTCTTGGAATGTTGCCCTCTTTCGAATTTTTGGTCGATGTTTGACCCCAGGATTGTTTTGGAGGGCAGGTGTTATTTACAGGCCTGCACGTTTGGTGACTATTTAATGACCATTAGCACTGGGTTTAAAGCTGCTGTTTTGGGAGACGGCCACAAGGCGGCAGCATTTCTCCATTCCCAAATCTGGGTACTAGGGCAGCAGAGCCTTTCTGGAAGTCGTGTTCCTAGGTTGTAAATTAGAATGGAATGTGCCAGGAGAAACGCCCATAAGTTTATGTCGCATCACTTCTGGTTGGTTTTTTAAATGATTTTAATCGGGGTAATGATTAGACTACTGTTTGTCCTGGGTGTACACAATCTGGTTCATTTGTACATTATATACGTCTATTCGTGTACAGATCCTCTTCCCATGTAAAATATTGCAGAGTGTTCCGTACACCTCCCTTGCTACGTGGTCGGTCTTTTTGATATATGTGTATAACACGTATTTGTATACGTATGGTAACGCTAACCTTAATTTATCCATTCCGCCCACCTTTCCTTTTAGATAAGCGTAGTTGTTTTCTAAGCCTGTGAGCGTCTTTCTCTGTGCAAGTATGTTCATTTGTGTCAGTTATTAGATAACGCCTATAAGTGATATCATAGGATGTAGGTCTTTGGCTTTCCGACTTACCCCATGTTCTGTGATCATCTCCAAGCTCGTCTGTGGTGCCTGAAAGAGCAGTGTTTCATTGTTTTCCGTGGTTAATATTCCATTGCGTACGTGGACCACTTCTTCTTAATCCATTCGTCTGTTGATGGACATTTTGGTAGCTTCACCGTCTTGGCTATTGTGAATAAGGCCGCAGTGCAGCTGTTGCAGGCCGGGTCTTCTCGCTTCTGGTCTTCTCAGGTGAGAGGCCCAGGGGTGTGACTGCTGGATTGAACGGTACCTCAATTTTTACTTCTAAAGGCAGCTCCTTTCTGTTCTTATTGGCTGTTAGCACTTTACATCTCACCAGCAGCTAGAGGGTACACAGTTCTCTAAAGCCCCTTCAGTATTGATTGTAGAATTTTTGCTGATCGTCAGTCGACAGGTGTGAGTTGCAAACTTTTTGTAGATTAGATTTGCATGAGTCTAATAATTCCTGAGGTTGAGCTTTTATCCACTTTCCTTTTTATTTATTTATTTGTTTACTTATTTATTTTTGCGGTACGCGGGCCTCTCACTGTTTCGGCCTCTCCCGTTGCGGAGCACAGGCTCTGGACGCGCAGGCTCAGCGGCCCTGGCTCACGGGCGCAGCCACTCCACGGCATGTGGGATCTTCCCGCACCGGGGCACGAACCCGTGTCCCCTGCGTCGGCAGGCGGACTCTCAACCACTGCGCCACCAGGGAAGCCCCTGTTTTGAATTGTTTTGTCCGTTCCCTACCTCAGCACAATATTTTAGGGCAGGTGTCCTTTACGGCCCTGAGTCCTTGTGACTATTAAGTGACCATTAGCTGCGGGCTTAAAGCCGCTCTTGCGGGAAACGGCCACAAGGCGGCAGCATTTCTACCTTTGCAGCTCTGGGTTCTTGGGCGACAGAGCTTTCCTGGAAATGGTGTTAGTAGCCTGCAGATGAGAGGGGAATGTGCCAGGGCAAACCCCCAAGAGCTTATATCTCCTACTTCTTGTTTTTTAAATTAAATTTTTATGACGTGTCAGAGCAAATTTGATAAAAAAATGTGGTTTCTCCTAAGTGTACAGAATCTGGTTCATCATATCAACGTATCTGTCTATTCCTCTTTGGATCCTTTCCCGTGTAGGTTATTATAGAGTGTTGAGTAGACCTCTTGGCGTTCCGTAGGTATTTTGTGATTATATATTTCATCTGTATTAGTACATGTCTGTTAACCCCCATATCATAATTCATACATTCCTTTCACCTTTCCATTTGGTTAAACGTAATTTTGTTTTCTTAATCCATGCTTTTCCTTCTCTTGGAAATAAGTTCATGAGTATCAATTTTGAGGTAACACCTATAAGTGATGTCATAGGATATCTGTCTTTCAGTTTCTTTCTTACTTCAAGTGGGGTGGTTATCTCTAGGTCCTTATATGGTGGTGCAAACGGCACTGTTTCATTGTTTTCCGTGGCTAATATTCCATTGTTGACATGGACCACTTCCTCTTTGTGCATTTTCCTGTTGCTGGACATTTTGGTTTCTTCCAAGTCTTGGCTATATTAAATGTTTCTGCCGTGCAGGATTGCCAGCCTGTGTCTCTTCCATTCTGCTCTGCTCAGGTGATAGGCGCATCAGAGGACCTACCAGATCGCATGGTAGCTCAGTTTTTACCCTTAAACGCACCTCCATTATGTTCTCCCTGCCGGCTGTTACCAGTTTACATCCCCCCAGCAGCTAGTGGGTACACAGTTTTCTGAAACCCCTTCAGCATTTATTCTTTGTAGACTTTTTGCTGAAGATCATTCTGACGGCTGTGAGGTGAACATTTCTGTAGATTGGATTTGCATGGCTCTATTAATTGCTGATGTTGAGCATTTTTAAATCCCCTTTTATTTTAAAGGAAAAAAAGAAGACAGAATGGGCGTGAAACATGCCTCTTGAAATTGTCTTCTTGAAATGTTGACGTCTTTTGAATTTTCTGGTCGATTTACGACCCCAGGATTCTTTTTTTTTTGATGGCAGGTGTCATTTACAGGCCTGCAATTCTTTTGAATATTAAGTGACCATTAGCGCTGTTGTGGGAAACGGCCAGAAGGCGGCAGCACTTCTCCTTACCAAATCTGGTTACTAGGGCAACAGAGCCATAATGGAAGTTGTGTTGTAAGTTGTAAACTAGAATGCAGGGCGCCAGGAAAAAGCCCCTTAGGTTTATGTCTCGTTACTTGCCGTTCGTTTTTTAAATTTAATTTTTATTTTGTATCAGGGCAAATTTGATTACAATGTTTTGCTTGTTCTAGGTGTGCAAGATGTGGTTGTTTCACACGTATACATATATCTATTCTTCTTCGGGTCCTTCTCCCATGTAGCTTATGACGCAATGTTGAGTAGAGTCCTCTTGATATGCCGTAGGTCTGTGGTGATTTTATATTTCACATGTGTTTGTATATCTCTGTTAACCCCAATGTCCTGATGTATCCAATCCTCACACCTTTCCGTTTGGTGAACCATAAGTTTGCTTAATGAATCTGTGATTGGATGTCTCTGTGGAAATATCTTCACTGGTATCGATTTTTAGGTAACCCCTATAAGTGATATCGTACGTTAGGTGTCTTTTGCTTTCCCGCTTACTGCAAGTTGCGTGATCACCTCTAGACTCATCTGTGGTGCTACAAGTGGCATTGATTCATTTTTTACCCAAGCTAATATTCCATCTCTACACGTAGCAGTTCTTCTTTGTCCACTCATCTGTTGATGGACTTTTGGTTGCTTCCACGTCTTGGCTATGGTAATACTGCTGCAGTGCAGATTTCCTGCCTGTGTCTTTCCAATTCTGTCTCCTTAGGCTGTAGGCCGTGGAGTGGGCCTGCTGGATCGTAGGGTAGCTGAATGTGTACCTTTTACAGGCACCTCCGTTCTGTTCCCATGAGTGGCTCTTACCAGGTTACGTCCCACTTGAGACTGAGGGTATGCATGTCTCCACAACCTCTTCAGCATTGATCCTTTGTAGTTTCTTTGCTGATGTTTATTCTGACTGGTGTGAGTCGATAGCTCTTTGTGGTTGGATTTGCATGTGTCTCATAATCCCTTGAAATTGAGCTCTGAGGCATGTCCTTTTATTTTTCAAACTGTCATGACAGCTTACGTCTTCAAATTGTTTTCTTGAAATATGTGCCACATTTTGAAATATTTTGGCCTTTACCTGCGTCAGGACATTTTGAGGGCAGGTTTCCTTTGCAGCCCTGCAGTACTTGTGCATATGAAGTGACCATTCGCACAGATTTCCGAGCTGCTGTTGCAGGTATCGGCCAGAGGTCGGCAGCATTTCTACGTTGCCCACTCTGGTACCTAGGGAGACAGACCTTCCTGCCAGTGGTGTTCCTCAGATATCAATTAGACTGCCATGTGCCCTGATAAACCCCCCAAAGCTTATGTGTCCTTACTCATGTTTGTTTTTTGAATTCATATTTTCTAGTGGAGTACTATTCCATCGTCTACATGGACCACTTCTTCTTGGTGCACTCCTCTGTTGATGGACATTTTCGTTGCTTCCAAGTGTCGGCTATGGTAAGTATTGCTGGGGTGCAGGATTGCCAGCCTGTGCCTTTTGATTCTCGTTTTCTCAGGTGATAGGCCCAGCAGTGGGTGTGACTGATTGACTAGTAGCTCAACGTTGCCCTTTTCAAAGCAGCGCCACTGTGTTTTCATCAGTGGCTCTTACCACGTCCCCCCTAGAACCGAGGGTACGCGTTTCTCCACATTTATTGTTTGCAGCATTTTTGCTAATGGCCATTCCGAGTGCTGTGAGCGGATAGGTTTTTGTAATTTGGGTTTGCATGTCTTTAAAAATTCCTAAAATTCATCATTTTTCCACGCCTGTTTCTTTTCTTTTAAAAAAAAAAGAAAAGAAAAGAAAAACGTGGGGGTACAGTATACCTCTTGAAATCGTTTTCTTGGAATGTTGCCCTCTTTCGAATTTTTGGTCGATGTTTGACCCCAGGATTGTTTTGGAGGGCAGGTGTTATTTACAGGCCTGCACGTTTGGTGACTATTTAATGACCATTAGCACTGGGTTTAAAGCTGCTGTTTTGGGAGACGGCCACAAGGCGGCAGCATTTCTCCATTCCCAAATCTGGGTACTAGGGCAGCAGAGCCTTTCTGGAAGTCGTGTTCCTAGGTTGTAAATTAGAATGGAATGTGCCAGGAGAAACGCCCATAAGTTTATGTCGCATCACTTCTGGTTGGTTTTTTAAATGATTTTAATCGGGGTAATGATTAGACTACTGTTTGTCCTGGGTGTACACAATCTGGTTCATTTGTACATTATATACGTCTATTCGTGTACAGATCCTCTTCCCATGTAAAATATTACAGAGTGTTCCGTACACCTCCCTTGCTACGTGGTCGGTCTTTTTGATATATGTGTATAACACGTATTTGTATACGTATGGTAACGCTAACCTTAATTTATCCATTCCGCCCACCTTTCCTTTTAGATAAGCGTAGTTGTTTTCTAAGCCTGTGAGCGTCTTTCTCTGTGCAGATATGTTCATTTGTGTCAGTTATTAGATAACGCCTATAAGTGATATCATAGGATGTAGGTCTTTGGCTTTCCGACTTACCCCATGTTCTGTGATCATCTCCAAGCTCGTCTGTGGTGCCTGAAAGAGCAGTGTTTCATTGTTTTCCGTGGTTAATATTCCATTGCGTACGTGGACCACTTCTTCTTAATCCATTCGTCTGTTGATGGACATTTTGGTAGCTTCACCGTCTTGGCTATTGTGAATAAGGCCGCAGTGCAGCTGTTGCAGGCCGGGTCTTCTCGCTTCTGGTCTTCTCAGGTGAGAGGCCCAGGGGTGTGACTGCTGGATTGAACGGTACCTCAATTTTTACTTCTAAAGGCAGCTCCTTTCTGTTCTTATTGGCTGTTAGCACTTTACATCTCACCAGCAGCTAGAGGGTACACAGTTCTCTAAAGCCCCTTCAGTATTGATTGTTTGTAGAATTTTTGCTGATCGTCAGTCGACAGGTGTGAGTTGCAAACTTTTTGTAGATTAGATTTGCATGAGTCTAATAATTCCTGAGGTTGAGCTTTTATCCACTTTCCTTTTTATTTATTTATTTGTTTACTTATTTATTTTTGCGGTACGCGGGCCTCTCACTGTTTCGGCCTCTCCCGTTGCGGAGCACAGGCTCTGGACGCGCAGGCTCAGCGGCCCTGGCTCACGGGCGCAGCCACTCCACGGCATGTGGGATCTTCCCGCACCGGGGCACGAACCCGTGTCCCCTGCGTCGGCAGGCGGACTCTCAACCACTGCGCCACCAGGGAAGCCCCTGTTTTGAATTGTTTTGTCCGTTCCCTACCTCAGCACAATATTTTAGGGCAGGTGTCCTTTACGGCCCTGAGTCCTTGTGACTATTAAGTGACCATTAGCTGCGGGCTTAAAGCCGCTCTTGCGGGAAACGGCCACAAGGCGGCAGCATTTCTACCTTTGCAGCTCTGGGTTCTTGGGCGACAGAGCTTTCCTGGAAATGGTGTTAGTAGCCTGCAGATGAGAGGGGAATGTGCCAGGGCAAACCCCCAAGAGCTTATATCTCCTACTTCTTGTTTTTTAAATTAAATTTTTATGACGTGTCAGAGCAAATTTGATAAAAAAATGTGGTTTCTCCTAAGTGTACAGAATCTGGTTCATCATATCAACGTATCTGTCTATTCCTCTTTGGATCCTTTCCCGTGTAGGTTATTATAGAGTGTTGAGTAGACCTCTTGGCGTTCCGTAGGTATTTTGTGATTATATATTTCATCTGTATTAGTACATGTCTGTTAACCCCCATATCATAATTCATACATTCCTTTCACCTTTCCATTTGGTTAAACGTAATTTTGTTTTCTTAATCCATGCTTTTCCTTCTCTTGGAAATAAGTTCATGAGTATCAATTTTGAGGTAACACCTATAAGTGATGTCATAGGATATCTGTCTTTCAGTTTCTTTCTTACTTCAAGTGGGGTGGTTATCTCTAGGTCCTTATATGGTGGTGCAAACGGCACTGTTTCATTGTTTTCCGTGGCTAATATTCCATTGTTGACATGGACCACTTCCTCTTTGTGCATTTTCCTGTTGCTGGACATTTTGGTTTCTTCCAAGTCTTGGCTATATTAAATGTTTCTGCCGTGCAGGATTGCCAGCCTGTGTCTCTTCCATTCTGCTCTGCTCAGGTGATAGGCGCATCAGAGGACCTACCAGATCGCATGGTAGCTCAGTTTTTACCCTTAAACGCACCTCCATTATGTTCTCCCTGCCGGCTGTTACCAGTTTACATCCCCCCAGCAGCTAGTGGGTACACAGTTTTCTGAAACCCCTTCAGCATTTATTCTTTGTAGACTTTTTGCTGAAGATCATTCTGACGGCTGTGAGGTGAACATTTCTGTAGATTGGATTTGCATGGCTCTATTAATTGCTGATGTTGAGCATTTTTAAATCCCCTTTTATTTTAAAGGAAAAAAAGAAGACAGAATGGGCGTGAAACATGCCTCTTGAAATTGTCTTCTTGAAATGTTGACGTCTTTTGAATTTTCTGGTCGATTTACGACCCCAGGATTCTTTTTTTTTTGATGGCAGGTGTCATTTACAGGCCTGCAATTCTTTTGAATATTAAGTGACCATTAGCGCTGTTGTGGGAAACGGCCAGAAGGCGGCAGCACTTCTCCTTACCAAATCTGGTTACTAGGGCAACAGAGCCATAATGGAAGTTGTGTTGTAAGTTGTAAACTAGAATGCAGGGCGCCAGGAAAAAGCCCCTTAGGTTTATGTCTCGTTACTTGCCGTTCGTTTTTTAAATTTAATTTTTATTTTGTATCAGGGCAAATTTGATTACAATGTTTTGCTTGTTCTAGGTGTGCAAGATGTGGTTGTTTTACACGTATACATATATCTATTCTTCTTCGGGTCCTTCTCCCATGTAGCTTATGACGCAATGTTGAGTAGAGTCCTCTTGATATGCCGTAGGTCTGTGGTGATTTTATATTTCACATGTGTTTGTATATCTCTGTTAACCCCAATGTCCTGATGTATCCAATCCTCACACCTTTCCGTTTGGTGAACCATAAGTTTGCTTAATGAATCTGTGATTGGATGTCTCTGTGGAAATATCTTCACTGGTATCGATTTTTAGGTAACCCCTATAAGTGATATCGTACGTTAGGTGTCTTTTGCTTTCCCGCTTACTGCAAGTTGCGTGATCACCTCTAGACTCATCTGTGGTGCTACAAGTGGCATTGATTCATTTTTTACCCAAGCTAATATTCCATCTCTACACGTAGCAGTTCTTCTTTGTCCACTCATCTGTTGATGGACTTTTGGTTGCTTCCACGTCTTGGCTATGGTAATACTGCTGCAGTGCAGATTTCCTGCCTGTGTCTTTCCAATTCTGTCTCCTTAGGCTGTAGGCCGTGGAGTGGGCCTGCTGGATCGTAGGGTAGCTGAATGTGTACCTTTTACAGGCACCTCCGTTCTGTTCCCATGAGTGGCTCTTACCAGGTTACGTCCCACTTGAGACTGAGGGTATGCATGTCTCCACAACCTCTTCAGCATTGATCCTTTGTAGTTTCTTTGCTGATGTTTATTCTGACTGGTGTGAGTCGATAGCTCTTTGTGGTTGGATTTGCATGTGTCTCATAATCCCTTGAAATTGAGCTCTGAGGCATGTCCTTTTATTTTTCAAACTGTCATGACAGCTTACGTCTTCAAATTGTTTTCTTGAAATATGTGCCACATTTTGAAATATTTTGGCCTTTACCTGCGTCAGGACATTTTGAGGGCAGGTTTCCTTTGCAGCCCTGCAGTACTTGTGCATATGAAGTGACCATTCGCACAGATTTCCGAGCTGCTGTTGCAGGTATCGGCCAGAGGTCGGCAGCATTTCTACGTTGCCCACTCTGGTACCTAGGGAGACAGACCTTCCTGCCAGTGGTGTTCCTCAGATATCAATTAGACTGCCATGTGCCCTGATAAACCCCCCAAAGCTTATGTGTCCTTACTCATGTTTGTTTTTTGAATTCATATTTTCTAGTGGAGTACTATTCCATCGTCTACATGGACCACTTCTTCTTGGTGCACTCCTCTGTTGATGGACATTTTCGTTGCTTCCAAGTGTCGGCTATGGTAAGTATTGCCGGGGTGCAGGATTGCCAGCCTGTGCCTTTTGATTCTCGTTTTCTCAGGTGATAGGCCCAGCAGCGGGTGTGACTGATTGACTAGTAGCTCAACGTTGCCCTTTTCAAAGCAGCGCCACTGTGTTTTCATCAGTGGCTCTTACCACGTCCCCCCTAGAACCGAGGGTACGCGTTTCTCCACATTTATTGTTTGCAGCATTTTTGCTAATGGCCATTCCGAGTGCTGTGAGCGGATAGGTTTTTGTAATTTGGGTTTGCATGTCTTTAAAAATTCCTAAAATTCATCATTTTTCCACGCCTGTTTCTTTTCTTTTAAAAAAAAAGAAAAGAAAAGAAAAACGTGGGGGTACAGTATACCTCTTGAAATCGTTTTCTTGGAATGTTGCCCTCTTTCGAATTTTTGGTCGATGTTTGACCCCAGGATTGTTTTGGAGGGCAGGTGTTATTTACAGGCCTGCACGTTTGGTGACTATTTAATGACCATTAGCACTGGGTTTAAAGCTGCTGTTTTGGGAGACGGCCACAAGGCGGCAGCATTTCTCCATTCCCAAATCTGGGTACTAGGGCAGCAGAGCCTTTCTGGAAGTCGTGTTCCTAGGTTGTAAATTAGAATGGAATGTGCCAGGAGAAACGCCCATAAGTTTATGTCGCATCACTTCTGGTTGGTTTTTTAAATGATTTTAATCGGGGTAATGATTAGACTACTGTTTGTCCTGGGTGTACACAATCTGGTTCATTTGTACATTATATACGTCTATTCGTGTACAGATCCTCTTCCCATGTAAAATATTGCAGAGTGTTCCGTACACCTCCCTTGCTACGTGGTCGGTCTTTTTGATATATGTGTATAACACGTATTTGTATACGTATGGTAACGCTAACCTTAATTTATCCATTCCGCCCACCTTTCCTTTTAGATAAGCGTAGTTGTTTTCTAAGCCTGTGAGCGTCTTTCTCTGTGCAAGTATGTTCATTTGTGTCAGTTATTAGATAACGCCTATAAGTGATATCATAGGATGTAGGTCTTTGGCTTTCCGACTTACCCCATGTTCTGTGATCATCTCCAAGCTCGTCTGTGGTGCCTGAAAGAGCAGTGTTTCATTGTTTTCCGTGGTTAATATTCCATTGCGTACGTGGACCACTTCTTCTTAATCCATTCGTCTGTTGATGGACATTTTGGTAGCTTCACCGTCTTGGCTATTGTGAATAAGGCCGCAGTGCAGCTGTTGCAGGCCGGGTCTTCTCGCTTCTGGTCTTCTCAGGTGAGAGGCCCAGGGGTGTGACTGCTGGATTGAACGGTACCTCAATTTTTACTTCTAAAGGCAGCTCCTTTCTGTTCTTATTGGCTGTTAGCACTTTACATCTCACCAGCAGCTAGAGGGTACACAGTTCTCTAAAGCCCCTTCAGTATTGATTGTAGAATTTTTGCTGATCGTCAGTCGACAGGTGTGAGTTGCAAACTTTTTGTAGATTAGATTTGCATGAGTCTAATAATTCCTGAGGTTGAGCTTTTATCCACTTTCCTTTTTATTTATTTATTTGTTTACTTATTTATTTTTGCGGTACGCGGGCCTCTCACTGTTTCGGCCTCTCCCGTTGCGGAGCACAGGCTCTGGACGCGCAGGCTCAGCGGCCCTGGCTCACGGGCGCAGCCACTCCACGGCATGTGGGATCTTCCCGCACCGGGGCACGAACCCGTGTCCCCTGCGTCGGCAGGCGGACTCTCAACCACTGCGCCACCAGGGAAGCCCCTGTTTTGAATTGTTTTGTCCGTTCCCTACCTCAGCACAATATTTTAGGGCAGGTGTCCTTTACGGCCCTGAGTCCTTGTGACTATTAAGTGACCATTAGCTGCGGGCTTAAAGCCGCTCTTGCGGGAAACGGCCACAAGGCGGCAGCATTTCTACCTTTGCAGCTCTGGGTTCTTGGGCGACAGAGCTTTCCTGGAAATGGTGTTAGTAGCCTGCAGATGAGAGGGGAATGTGCCAGGGCAAACCCCCAAGAGCTTATATCTCCTACTTCTTGTTTTTTAAATTAAATTTTTATGACGTGTCAGAGCAAATTTGATAAAAAAATGTGGTTTCTCCTAAGTGTACAGAATCTGGTTCATCATATCAACGTATCTGTCTATTCCTCTTTGGATCCTTTCCCGTGTAGGTTATTATAGAGTGTTGAGTAGACCTCTTGGCGTTCCGTAGGTATTTTGTGATTATATATTTCATCTGTATTAGTACATGTCTGTTAACCCCCATATCATAATTCATACATTCCTTTCACCTTTCCATTTGGTTAAACGTAATTTTGTTTTCTTAATCCATGCTTTTCCTTCTCTTGGAAATAAGTTCATGAGTATCAATTTTGAGGTAACACCTATAAGTGATGTCATAGGATATCTGTCTTTCAGTTTCTTTCTTACTTCAAGTGGGGTGGTTATCTCTAGGTCCTTATATGGTGGTGCAAACGGCACTGTTTCATTGTTTTCCGTGGCTAATATTCCATTGTTGACATGGACCACTTCCTCTTTGTGCATTTTCCTGTTGCTGGACATTTTGGTTTCTTCCAAGTCTTGGCTATATTAAATGTTTCTGCCGTGCAGGATTGCCAGCCTGTGTCTCTTCCATTCTGCTCTGCTCAGGTGATAGGCGCATCAGAGGACCTACCAGATCGCATGGTAGCTCAGTTTTTACCCTTAAACGCACCTCCATTATGTTCTCCCTGCCGGCTGTTACCAGTTTACATCCCCCCAGCAGCTAGTGGGTACACAGTTTTCTGAAACCCCTTCAGCATTTATTCTTTGTAGACTTTTTGCTGAAGATCATTCTGACGGCTGTGAGGTGAACATTTCTGTAGATTGGATTTGCATGGCTCTATTAATTGCTGATGTTGAGCATTTTTAAATCCCCTTTTATTTTAAAGGAAAAAAAGAAGACAGAATGGGCGTGAAACATGCCTCTTGAAATTGTCTTCTTGAAATGTTGACGTCTTTTGAATTTTCTGGTCGATTTACGACCCCAGGATTCTTTTTTTTTTGATGGCAGGTGTCATTTACAGGCCTGCAATTCTTTTGAATATTAAGTGACCATTAGCGCTGTTGTGGGAAACGGCCAGAAGGCGGCAGCACTTCTCCTTACCAAATCTGGTTACTAGGGCAACAGAGCCATAATGGAAGTTGTGTTGTAAGTTGTAAACTAGAATGCAGGGCGCCAGGAAAAAGCCCCTTAGGTTTATGTCTCGTTACTTGCCGTTCGTTTTTTAAATTTAATTTTTATTTTGTATCAGGGCAAATTTGATTACAATGTTTTGCTTGTTCTAGGTGTGCAAGATGTGGTTGTTTCACACGTATACATATATCTATTCTTCTTCGGGTCCTTCTCCCATGTAGCTTATGACGCAATGTTGAGTAGAGTCCTCTTGATATGCCGTAGGTCTGTGGTGATTTTATATTTCACATGTGTTTGTATATCTCTGTTAACCCCAATGTCCTGATGTATCCAATCCTCACACCTTTCCGTTTGGTGAACCATAAGTTTGCTTAATGAATCTGTGATTGGATGTCTCTGTGGAAATATCTTCACTGGTATCGATTTTTAGGTAACCCCTATAAGTGATATCGTACGTTAGGTGTCTTTTGCTTTCCCGCTTACTGCAAGTTGCGTGATCACCTCTAGACTCATCTGTGGTGCTACAAGTGGCATTGATTCATTTTTTACCCAAGCTAATATTCCATCTCTACACGTAGCAGTTCTTCTTTGTCCACTCATCTGTTGATGGACTTTTGGTTGCTTCCACGTCTTGGCTATGGTAATACTGCTGCAGTGCAGATTTCCTGCCTGTGTCTTTCCAATTCTGTCTCCTTAGGCTGTAGGCCGTGGAGTGGGCCTGCTGGATCGTAGGGTAGCTGAATGTGTACCTTTTACAGGCACCTCCGTTCTGTTCCCATGAGTGGCTCTTACCAGGTTACGTCCCACTTGAGACTGAGGGTATGCATGTCTCCACAACCTCTTCAGCATTGATCCTTTGTAGTTTCTTTGCTGATGTTTATTCTGACTGGTGTGAGTCGATAGCTCTTTGTGGTTGGATTTGCATGTGTCTCATAATCCCTTGAAATTGAGCTCTGAGGCATGTCCTTTTATTTTTCAAACTGTCATGACAGCTTACGTCTTCAAATTGTTTTCTTGAAATATGTGCCACATTTTGAAATATTTTGGCCTTTACCTGCGTCAGGACATTTTGAGGGCAGGTTTCCTTTGCAGCCCTGCAGTACTTGTGCATATGAAGTGACCATTCGCACAGATTTCCGAGCTGCTGTTGCAGGTATCGGCCAGAGGTCGGCAGCATTTCTACGTTGCCCACTCTGGTACCTAGGGAGACAGACCTTCCTGCCAGTGGTGTTCCTCAGATATCAATTAGACTGCCATGTGCCCTGATAAACCCCCCAAAGCTTATGTGTCCTTACTCATGTTTGTTTTTTGAATTCATATTTTCTAGTGGAGTACTATTCCATCGTCTACATGGACCACTTCTTCTTGGTGCACTCCTCTGTTGATGGACATTTTCGTTGCTTCCAAGTGTCGGCTATGGTAAGTATTGCTGGGGTGCAGGATTGCCAGCCTGTGCCTTTTGATTCTCGTTTTCTCAGGTGATAGGCCCAGCAGTGGGTGTGACTGATTGACTAGTAGCTCAACGTTGCCCTTTTCAAAGCAGCGCCACTGTGTTTTCATCAGTGGCTCTTACCACGTCCCCCCTAGAACCGAGGGTACGCGTTTCTCCACATTTATTGTTTGCAGCATTTTTGCTAATGGCCATTCCGAGTGCTGTGAGCGGATAGGTTTTTGTAATTTGGGTTTGCATGTCTTTAAAAATTCCTAAAATTCATCATTTTTCCACGCCTGTTTCTTTTCTTTTAAAAAAAAAAGAAAAGAAAAGAAAAACGTGGGGGTACAGTATACCTCTTGAAATCGTTTTCTTGGAATGTTGCCCTCTTTCGAATTTTTGGTCGATGTTTGACCCCAGGATTGTTTTGGAGGGCAGGTGTTATTTACAGGCCTGCACGTTTGGTGACTATTTAATGACCATTAGCACTGGGTTTAAAGCTGCTGTTTTGGGAGACGGCCACAAGGCGGCAGCATTTCTCCATTCCCAAATCTGGGTACTAGGGCAGCAGAGCCTTTCTGGAAGTCGTGTTCCTAGGTTGTAAATTAGAATGGAATGTGCCAGGAGAAACGCCCATAAGTTTATGTCGCATCACTTCTGGTTGGTTTTTTAAATGATTTTAATCGGGGTAATGATTAGACTACTGTTTGTCCTGGGTGTACACAATCTGGTTCATTTGTACATTATATACGTCTATTCGTGTACAGATCCTCTTCCCATGTAAAATATTACAGAGTGTTCCGTACACCTCCCTTGCTACGTGGTCGGTCTTTTTGATATATGTGTATAACACGTATTTGTATACGTATGGTAACGCTAACCTTAATTTATCCATTCCGCCCACCTTTCCTTTTAGATAAGCGTAGTTGTTTTCTAAGCCTGTGAGCGTCTTTCTCTGTGCAGATATGTTCATTTGTGTCAGTTATTAGATAACGCCTATAAGTGATATCATAGGATGTAGGTCTTTGGCTTTCCGACTTACCCCATGTTCTGTGATCATCTCCAAGCTCGTCTGTGGTGCCTGAAAGAGCAGTGTTTCATTGTTTTCCGTGGTTAATATTCCATTGCGTACGTGGACCACTTCTTCTTAATCCATTCGTCTGTTGATGGACATTTTGGTAGCTTCACCGTCTTGGCTATTGTGAATAAGGCCGCAGTGCAGCTGTTGCAGGCCGGGTCTTCTCGCTTCTGGTCTTCTCAGGTGAGAGGCCCAGGGGTGTGACTGCTGGATTGAACGGTACCTCAATTTTTACTTCTAAAGGCAGCTCCTTTCTGTTCTTATTGGCTGTTAGCACTTTACATCTCACCAGCAGCTAGAGGGTACACAGTTCTCTAAAGCCCCTTCAGTATTGATTGTTTGTAGAATTTTTGCTGATCGTCAGTCGACAGGTGTGAGTTGCAAACTTTTTGTAGATTAGATTTGCATGAGTCTAATAATTCCTGAGGTTGAGCTTTTATCCACTTTCCTTTTTATTTATTTATTTGTTTACTTATTTATTTTTGCGGTACGCGGGCCTCTCACTGTTTCGGCCTCTCCCGTTGCGGAGCACAGGCTCTGGACGCGCAGGCTCAGCGGCCCTGGCTCACGGGCGCAGCCACTCCACGGCATGTGGGATCTTCCCGCACCGGGGCACGAACCCGTGTCCCCTGCGTCGGCAGGCGGACTCTCAACCACTGCGCCACCAGGGAAGCCCCTGTTTTGAATTGTTTTGTCCGTTCCCTACCTCAGCACAATATTTTAGGGCAGGTGTCCTTTACGGCCCTGAGTCCTTGTGACTATTAAGTGACCATTAGCTGCGGGCTTAAAGCCGCTCTTGCGGGAAACGGCCACAAGGCGGCAGCATTTCTACCTTTGCAGCTCTGGGTTCTTGGGCGACAGAGCTTTCCTGGAAATGGTGTTAGTAGCCTGCAGATGAGAGGGGAATGTGCCAGGGCAAACCCCCAAGAGCTTATATCTCCTACTTCTTGTTTTTTAAATTAAATTTTTATGACGTGTCAGAGCAAATTTGATAAAAAAATGTGGTTTCTCCTAAGTGTACAGAATCTGGTTCATCATATCAACGTATCTGTCTATTCCTCTTTGGATCCTTTCCCGTGTAGGTTATTATAGAGTGTTGAGTAGACCTCTTGGCGTTCCGTAGGTATTTTGTGATTATATATTTCATCTGTATTAGTACATGTCTGTTAACCCCCATATCATAATTCATACATTCCTTTCACCTTTCCATTTGGTTAAACGTAATTTTGTTTTCTTAATCCATGCTTTTCCTTCTCTTGGAAATAAGTTCATGAGTATCAATTTTGAGGTAACACCTATAAGTGATGTCATAGGATATCTGTCTTTCAGTTTCTTTCTTACTTCAAGTGGGGTGGTTATCTCTAGGTCCTTATATGGTGGTGCAAACGGCACTGTTTCATTGTTTTCCGTGGCTAATATTCCATTGTTGACATGGACCACTTCCTCTTTGTGCATTTTCCTGTTGCTGGACATTTTGGTTTCTTCCAAGTCTTGGCTATATTAAATGTTTCTGCCGTGCAGGATTGCCAGCCTGTGTCTCTTCCATTCTGCTCTGCTCAGGTGATAGGCGCATCAGAGGACCTACCAGATCGCATGGTAGCTCAGTTTTTACCCTTAAACGCACCTCCATTATGTTCTCCCTGCCGGCTGTTACCAGTTTACATCCCCCCAGCAGCTAGTGGGTACACAGTTTTCTGAAACCCCTTCAGCATTTATTCTTTGTAGACTTTTTGCTGAAGATCATTCTGACGGCTGTGAGGTGAACATTTCTGTAGATTGGATTTGCATGGCTCTATTAATTGCTGATGTTGAGCATTTTTAAATCCCCTTTTATTTTAAAGGAAAAAAAGAAGACAGAATGGGCGTGAAACATGCCTCTTGAAATTGTCTTCTTGAAATGTTGACGTCTTTTGAATTTTCTGGTCGATTTACGACCCCAGGATTCTTTTTTTTTTGATGGCAGGTGTCATTTACAGGCCTGCAATTCTTTTGAATATTAAGTGACCATTAGCGCTGTTGTGGGAAACGGCCAGAAGGCGGCAGCACTTCTCCTTACCAAATCTGGTTACTAGGGCAACAGAGCCATAATGGAAGTTGTGTTGTAAGTTGTAAACTAGAATGCAGGGCGCCAGGAAAAAGCCCCTTAGGTTTATGTCTCGTTACTTGCCGTTCGTTTTTTAAATTTAATTTTTATTTTGTATCAGGGCAAATTTGATTACAATGTTTTGCTTGTTCTAGGTGTGCAAGATGTGGTTGTTTCACACGTATACATATATCTATTCTTCTTCGGGTCCTTCTCCCATGTAGCTTATGACGCAATGTTGAGTAGAGTCCTCTTGATATGCCGTAGGTCTGTGGTGATTTTATATTTCACATGTGTTTGTATATCTCTGTTAACCCCAATGTCCTGATGTATCCAATCCTCACACCTTTCCGTTTGGTGAACCATAAGTTTGCTTAATGAATCTGTGATTGGATGTCTCTGTGGAAATATCTTCACTGGTATCGATTTTTAGGTAACCCCTATAAGTGATATCGTACGTTAGGTGTCTTTTGCTTTCCCGCTTACTGCAAGTTGCGTGATCACCTCTAGACTCATCTGTGGTGCTACAAGTGGCATTGATTCATTTTTTACCCAAGCTAATATTCCATCTCTACACGTAGCAGTTCTTCTTTGTCCACTCATCTGTTGATGGACTTTTGGTTGCTTCCACGTCTTGGCTATGGTAATACTGCTGCAGTGCAGATTTCCTGCCTGTGTCTTTCCAATTCTGTCTCCTTAGGCTGTAGGCCGTGGAGTGGGCCTGCTGGATCGTAGGGTAGCTGAATGTGTACCTTTTACAGGCACCTCCGTTCTGTTCCCATGAGTGGCTCTTACCAGGTTACGTCCCACTTGAGACTGAGGGTATGCATGTCTCCACAACCTCTTCAGCATTGATCCTTTGTAGTTTCTTTGCTGATGTTTATTCTGACTGGTGTGAGTCGATAGCTCTTTGTGGTTGGATTTGCATGTGTCTCATAATCCCTTGAAATTGAGCTCTGAGGCATGTCCTTTTATTTTTCAAACTGTCATGACAGCTTACGTCTTCAAATTGTTTTCTTGAAATATGTGCCACATTTTGAAATATTTTGGCCTTTACCTGCGTCAGGACATTTTGAGGGCAGGTTTCCTTTGCAGCCCTGCAGTACTTGTGCATATGAAGTGACCATTCGCACAGATTTCCGAGCTGCTGTTGCAGGTATCGGCCAGAGGTCGGCAGCATTTCTACGTTGCCCACTCTGGTACCTAGGGAGACAGACCTTCCTGCCAGTGGTGTTCCTCAGATATCAATTAGACTGCCATGTGCCCTGATAAACCCCCCAAAGCTTATGTGTCCTTACTCATGTTTGTTTTTTGAATTCATATTTTCTAGTGGAGTACTATTCCATCGTCTACATGGACCACTTCTTCTTGGTGCACTCCTCTGTTGATGGACATTTTCGTTGCTTCCAAGTGTCGGCTATGGTAAGTATTGCCGGGGTGCAGGATTGCCAGCCTGTGCCTTTTGATTCTCGTTTTCTCAGGTGATAGGCCCAGCAGCGGGTGTGACTGATTGACTAGTAGCTCAACGTTGCCCTTTTCAAAGCAGCGCCACTGTGTTTTCATCAGTGGCTCTTACCACGTCCCCCCTAGAACCGAGGGTACGCGTTTCTCCACATTTATTGTTTGCAGCATTTTTGCTAATGGCCATTCCGAGTGCTGTGAGCGGATAGGTTTTTGTAATTTGGGTTTGCATGTCTTTAAAAATTCCTAAAATTCATCATTTTTCCACGCCTGTTTCTTTTCTTTTAAAAAAAAAGAAAAGAAAAGAAAAACGTGGGGGTACAGTATACCTCTTGAAATCGTTTTCTTGGAATGTTGCCCTCTTTCGAATTTTTGGTCGATGTTTGACCCCAGGATTGTTTTGGAGGGCAGGTGTTATTTACAGGCCTGCACGTTTGGTGACTATTTAATGACCATTAGCACTGGGTTTAAAGCTGCTGTTTTGGGAGACGGCCACAAGGCGGCAGCATTTCTCCATTCCCAAATCTGGGTACTAGGGCAGCAGAGCCTTTCTGGAAGTCGTGTTCCTAGGTTGTAAATTAGAATGGAATGTGCCAGGAGAAACGCCCATAAGTTTATGTCGCATCACTTCTGGTTGGTTTTTTAAATGATTTTAATCGGGGTAATGATTAGACTACTGTTTGTCCTGGGTGTACACAATCTGGTTCATTTGTACATTATATACGTCTATTCGTGTACAGATCCTCTTCCCATGTAAAATATTGCAGAGTGTTCCGTACACCTCCCTTGCTACGTGGTCGGTCTTTTTGATATATGTGTATAACACGTATTTGTATACGTATGGTAACGCTAACCTTAATTTATCCATTCCGCCCACCTTTCCTTTTAGATAAGCGTAGTTGTTTTCTAAGCCTGTGAGCGTCTTTCTCTGTGCAAGTATGTTCATTTGTGTCAGTTATTAGATAACGCCTATAAGTGATATCATAGGATGTAGGTCTTTGGCTTTCCGACTTACCCCATGTTCTGTGATCATCTCCAAGCTCGTCTGTGGTGCCTGAAAGAGCAGTGTTTCATTGTTTTCCGTGGTTAATATTCCATTGCGTACGTGGACCACTTCTTCTTAATCCATTCGTCTGTTGATGGACATTTTGGTAGCTTCACCGTCTTGGCTATTGTGAATAAGGCCGCAGTGCAGCTGTTGCAGGCCGGGTCTTCTCGCTTCTGGTCTTCTCAGGTGAGAGGCCCAGGGGTGTGACTGCTGGATTGAACGGTACCTCAATTTTTACTTCTAAAGGCAGCTCCTTTCTGTTCTTATTGGCTGTTAGCACTTTACATCTCACCAGCAGCTAGAGGGTACACAGTTCTCTAAAGCCCCTTCAGTATTGATTGTAGAATTTTTGCTGATCGTCAGTCGACAGGTGTGAGTTGCAAACTTTTTGTAGATTAGATTTGCATGAGTCTAATAATTCCTGAGGTTGAGCTTTTATCCACTTTCCTTTTTATTTATTTATTTGTTTACTTATTTATTTTTGCGGTACGCGGGCCTCTCACTGTTTCGGCCTCTCCCGTTGCGGAGCACAGGCTCTGGACGCGCAGGCTCAGCGGCCCTGGCTCACGGGCGCAGCCACTCCACGGCATGTGGGATCTTCCCGCACCGGGGCACGAACCCGTGTCCCCTGCGTCGGCAGGCGGACTCTCAACCACTGCGCCACCAGGGAAGCCCCTGTTTTGAATTGTTTTGTCCGTTCCCTACCTCAGCACAATATTTTAGGGCAGGTGTCCTTTACGGCCCTGAGTCCTTGTGACTATTAAGTGACCATTAGCTGCGGGCTTAAAGCCGCTCTTGCGGGAAACGGCCACAAGGCGGCAGCATTTCTACCTTTGCAGCTCTGGGTTCTTGGGCGACAGAGCTTTCCTGGAAATGGTGTTAGTAGCCTGCAGATGAGAGGGGAATGTGCCAGGGCAAACCCCCAAGAGCTTATATCTCCTACTTCTTGTTTTTTAAATTAAATTTTTATGACGTGTCAGAGCAAATTTGATAAAAAAATGTGGTTTCTCCTAAGTGTACAGAATCTGGTTCATCATATCAACGTATCTGTCTATTCCTCTTTGGATCCTTTCCCGTGTAGGTTATTATAGAGTGTTGAGTAGACCTCTTGGCGTTCCGTAGGTATTTTGTGATTATATATTTCATCTGTATTAGTACATGTCTGTTAACCCCCATATCATAATTCATACATTCCTTTCACCTTTCCATTTGGTTAAACGTAATTTTGTTTTCTTAATCCATGCTTTTCCTTCTCTTGGAAATAAGTTCATGAGTATCAATTTTGAGGTAACACCTATAAGTGATGTCATAGGATATCTGTCTTTCAGTTTCTTTCTTACTTCAAGTGGGGTGGTTATCTCTAGGTCCTTATATGGTGGTGCAAACGGCACTGTTTCATTGTTTTCCGTGGCTAATATTCCATTGTTGACATGGACCACTTCCTCTTTGTGCATTTTCCTGTTGCTGGACATTTTGGTTTCTTCCAAGTCTTGGCTATATTAAATGTTTCTGCCGTGCAGGATTGCCAGCCTGTGTCTCTTCCATTCTGCTCTGCTCAGGTGATAGGCGCATCAGAGGACCTACCAGATCGCATGGTAGCTCAGTTTTTACCCTTAAACGCACCTCCATTATGTTCTCCCTGCCGGCTGTTACCAGTTTACATCCCCCCAGCAGCTAGTGGGTACACAGTTTTCTGAAACCCCTTCAGCATTTATTCTTTGTAGACTTTTTGCTGAAGATCATTCTGACGGCTGTGAGGTGAACATTTCTGTAGATTGGATTTGCATGGCTCTATTAATTGCTGATGTTGAGCATTTTTAAATCCCCTTTTATTTTAAAGGAAAAAAAGAAGACAGAATGGGCGTGAAACATGCCTCTTGAAATTGTCTTCTTGAAATGTTGACGTCTTTTGAATTTTCTGGTCGATTTACGACCCCAGGATTCTTTTTTTTTTGATGGCAGGTGTCATTTACAGGCCTGCAATTCTTTTGAATATTAAGTGACCATTAGCGCTGTTGTGGGAAACGGCCAGAAGGCGGCAGCACTTCTCCTTACCAAATCTGGTTACTAGGGCAACAGAGCCATAATGGAAGTTGTGTTGTAAGTTGTAAACTAGAATGCAGGGCGCCAGGAAAAAGCCCCTTAGGTTTATGTCTCGTTACTTGCCGTTCGTTTTTTAAATTTAATTTTTATTTTGTATCAGGGCAAATTTGATTACAATGTTTTGCTTGTTCTAGGTGTGCAAGATGTGGTTGTTTCACACGTATACATATATCTATTCTTCTTCGGGTCCTTCTCCCATGTAGCTTATGACGCAATGTTGAGTAGAGTCCTCTTGATATGCCGTAGGTCTGTGGTGATTTTATATTTCACATGTGTTTGTATATCTCTGTTAACCCCAATGTCCTGATGTATCCAATCCTCACACCTTTCCGTTTGGTGAACCATAAGTTTGCTTAATGAATCTGTGATTGGATGTCTCTGTGGAAATATCTTCACTGGTATCGATTTTTAGGTAACCCCTATAAGTGATATCGTACGTTAGGTGTCTTTTGCTTTCCCGCTTACTGCAAGTTGCGTGATCACCTCTAGACTCATCTGTGGTGCTACAAGTGGCATTGATTCATTTTTTACCCAAGCTAATATTCCATCTCTACACGTAGCAGTTCTTCTTTGTCCACTCATCTGTTGATGGACTTTTGGTTGCTTCCACGTCTTGGCTATGGTAATACTGCTGCAGTGCAGATTTCCTGCCTGTGTCTTTCCAATTCTGTCTCCTTAGGCTGTAGGCCGTGGAGTGGGCCTGCTGGATCGTAGGGTAGCTGAATGTGTACCTTTTACAGGCACCTCCGTTCTGTTCCCATGAGTGGCTCTTACCAGGTTACGTCCCACTTGAGACTGAGGGTATGCATGTCTCCACAACCTCTTCAGCATTGATCCTTTGTAGTTTCTTTGCTGATGTTTATTCTGACTGGTGTGAGTCGATAGCTCTTTGTGGTTGGATTTGCATGTGTCTCATAATCCCTTGAAATTGAGCTCTGAGGCATGTCCTTTTATTTTTCAAACTGTCATGACAGCTTACGTCTTCAAATTGTTTTCTTGAAATATGTGCCACATTTTGAAATATTTTGGCCTTTACCTGCGTCAGGACATTTTGAGGGCAGGTTTCCTTTGCAGCCCTGCAGTACTTGTGCATATGAAGTGACCATTCGCACAGATTTCCGAGCTGCTGTTGCAGGTATCGGCCAGAGGTCGGCAGCATTTCTACGTTGCCCACTCTGGTACCTAGGGAGACAGACCTTCCTGCCAGTGGTGTTCCTCAGATATCAATTAGACTGCCATGTGCCCTGATAAACCCCCCAAAGCTTATGTGTCCTTACTCATGTTTGTTTTTTGAATTCATATTTTCTAGTGGAGTACTATTCCATCGTCTACATGGACCACTTCTTCTTGGTGCACTCCTCTGTTGATGGACATTTTCGTTGCTTCCAAGTGTCGGCTATGGTAAGTATTGCTGGGGTGCAGGATTGCCAGCCTGTGCCTTTTGATTCTCGTTTTCTCAGGTGATAGGCCCAGCAGTGGGTGTGACTGATTGACTAGTAGCTCAACGTTGCCCTTTTCAAAGCAGCGCCACTGTGTTTTCATCAGTGGCTCTTACCACGTCCCCCCTAGAACCGAGGGTACGCGTTTCTCCACATTTATTGTTTGCAGCATTTTTGCTAATGGCCATTCCGAGTGCTGTGAGCGGATAGGTTTTTGTAATTTGGGTTTGCATGTCTTTAAAAATTCCTAAAATTCATCATTTTTCCACGCCTGTTTCTTTTCTTTTAAAAAAAAAAGAAAAGAAAAGAAAAACGTGGGGGTACAGTATACCTCTTGAAATCGTTTTCTTGGAATGTTGCCCTCTTTCGAATTTTTGGTCGATGTTTGACCCCAGGATTGTTTTGGAGGGCAGGTGTTATTTACAGGCCTGCACGTTTGGTGACTATTTAATGACCATTAGCACTGGGTTTAAAGCTGCTGTTTTGGGAGACGGCCACAAGGCGGCAGCATTTCTCCATTCCCAAATCTGGGTACTAGGGCAGCAGAGCCTTTCTGGAAGTCGTGTTCCTAGGTTGTAAATTAGAATGGAATGTGCCAGGAGAAACGCCCATAAGTTTATGTCGCATCACTTCTGGTTGGTTTTTTAAATGATTTTAATCGGGGTAATGATTAGACTACTGTTTGTCCTGGGTGTACACAATCTGGTTCATTTGTACATTATATACGTCTATTCGTGTACAGATCCTCTTCCCATGTAAAATATTACAGAGTGTTCCGTACACCTCCCTTGCTACGTGGTCGGTCTTTTTGATATATGTGTATAACACGTATTTGTATACGTATGGTAACGCTAACCTTAATTTATCCATTCCGCCCACCTTTCCTTTTAGATAAGCGTAGTTGTTTTCTAAGCCTGTGAGCGTCTTTCTCTGTGCAGATATGTTCATTTGTGTCAGTTATTAGATAACGCCTATAAGTGATATCATAGGATGTAGGTCTTTGGCTTTCCGACTTACCCCATGTTCTGTGATCATCTCCAAGCTCGTCTGTGGTGCCTGAAAGAGCAGTGTTTCATTGTTTTCCGTGGTTAATATTCCATTGCGTACGTGGACCACTTCTTCTTAATCCATTCGTCTGTTGATGGACATTTTGGTAGCTTCACCGTCTTGGCTATTGTGAATAAGGCCGCAGTGCAGCTGTTGCAGGCCGGGTCTTCTCGCTTCTGGTCTTCTCAGGTGAGAGGCCCAGGGGTGTGACTGCTGGATTGAACGGTACCTCAATTTTTACTTCTAAAGGCAGCTCCTTTCTGTTCTTATTGGCTGTTAGCACTTTACATCTCACCAGCAGCTAGAGGGTACACAGTTCTCTAAAGCCCCTTCAGTATTGATTGTTTGTAGAATTTTTGCTGATCGTCAGTCGACAGGTGTGAGTTGCAAACTTTTTGTAGATTAGATTTGCATGAGTCTAATAATTCCTGAGGTTGAGCTTTTATCCACTTTCCTTTTTATTTATTTATTTGTTTACTTATTTATTTTTGCGGTACGCGGGCCTCTCACTGTTTCGGCCTCTCCCGTTGCGGAGCACAGGCTCTGGACGCGCAGGCTCAGCGGCCCTGGCTCACGGGCGCAGCCACTCCACGGCATGTGGGATCTTCCCGCACCGGGGCACGAACCCGTGTCCCCTGCGTCGGCAGGCGGACTCTCAACCACTGCGCCACCAGGGAAGCCCCTGTTTTGAATTGTTTTGTCCGTTCCCTACCTCAGCACAATATTTTAGGGCAGGTGTCCTTTACGGCCCTGAGTCCTTGTGACTATTAAGTGACCATTAGCTGCGGGCTTAAAGCCGCTCTTGCGGGAAACGGCCACAAGGCGGCAGCATTTCTACCTTTGCAGCTCTGGGTTCTTGGGCGACAGAGCTTTCCTGGAAATGGTGTTAGTAGCCTGCAGATGAGAGGGGAATGTGCCAGGGCAAACCCCCAAGAGCTTATATCTCCTACTTCTTGTTTTTTAAATTAAATTTTTATGACGTGTCAGAGCAAATTTGATAAAAAAATGTGGTTTCTCCTAAGTGTACAGAATCTGGTTCATCATATCAACGTATCTGTCTATTCCTCTTTGGATCCTTTCCCGTGTAGGTTATTATAGAGTGTTGAGTAGACCTCTTGGCGTTCCGTAGGTATTTTGTGATTATATATTTCATCTGTATTAGTACATGTCTGTTAACCCCCATATCATAATTCATACATTCCTTTCACCTTTCCATTTGGTTAAACGTAATTTTGTTTTCTTAATCCATGCTTTTCCTTCTCTTGGAAATAAGTTCATGAGTATCAATTTTGAGGTAACACCTATAAGTGATGTCATAGGATATCTGTCTTTCAGTTTCTTTCTTACTTCAAGTGGGGTGGTTATCTCTAGGTCCTTATATGGTGGTGCAAACGGCACTGTTTCATTGTTTTCCGTGGCTAATATTCCATTGTTGACATGGACCACTTCCTCTTTGTGCATTTTCCTGTTGCTGGACATTTTGGTTTCTTCCAAGTCTTGGCTATATTAAATGTTTCTGCCGTGCAGGATTGCCAGCCTGTGTCTCTTCCATTCTGCTCTGCTCAGGTGATAGGCGCATCAGAGGACCTACCAGATCGCATGGTAGCTCAGTTTTTACCCTTAAACGCACCTCCATTATGTTCTCCCTGCCGGCTGTTACCAGTTTACATCCCCCCAGCAGCTAGTGGGTACACAGTTTTCTGAAACCCCTTCAGCATTTATTCTTTGTAGACTTTTTGCTGAAGATCATTCTGACGGCTGTGAGGTGAACATTTCTGTAGATTGGATTTGCATGGCTCTATTAATTGCTGATGTTGAGCATTTTTAAATCCCCTTTTATTTTAAAGGAAAAAAAGAAGACAGAATGGGCGTGAAACATGCCTCTTGAAATTGTCTTCTTGAAATGTTGACGTCTTTTGAATTTTCTGGTCGATTTACGACCCCAGGATTCTTTTTTTTTTGATGGCAGGTGTCATTTACAGGCCTGCAATTCTTTTGAATATTAAGTGACCATTAGCGCTGTTGTGGGAAACGGCCAGAAGGCGGCAGCACTTCTCCTTACCAAATCTGGTTACTAGGGCAACAGAGCCATAATGGAAGTTGTGTTGTAAGTTGTAAACTAGAATGCAGGGCGCCAGGAAAAAGCCCCTTAGGTTTATGTCTCGTTACTTGCCGTTCGTTTTTTAAATTTAATTTTTATTTTGTATCAGGGCAAATTTGATTACAATGTTTTGCTTGTTCTAGGTGTGCAAGATGTGGTTGTTTTACACGTATACATATATCTATTCTTCTTCGGGTCCTTCTCCCATGTAGCTTATGACGCAATGTTGAGTAGAGTCCTCTTGATATGCCGTAGGTCTGTGGTGATTTTATATTTCACATGTGTTTGTATATCTCTGTTAACCCCAATGTCCTGATGTATCCAATCCTCACACCTTTCCGTTTGGTGAACCATAAGTTTGCTTAATGAATCTGTGATTGGATGTCTCTGTGGAAATATCTTCACTGGTATCGATTTTTAGGTAACCCCTATAAGTGATATCGTACGTTAGGTGTCTTTTGCTTTCCCGCTTACTGCAAGTTGCGTGATCACCTCTAGACTCATCTGTGGTGCTACAAGTGGCATTGATTCATTTTTTACCCAAGCTAATATTCCATCTCTACACGTAGCAGTTCTTCTTTGTCCACTCATCTGTTGATGGACTTTTGGTTGCTTCCACGTCTTGGCTATGGTAATACTGCTGCAGTGCAGATTTCCTGCCTGTGTCTTTCCAATTCTGTCTCCTTAGGCTGTAGGCCGTGGAGTGGGCCTGCTGGATCGTAGGGTAGCTGAATGTGTACCTTTTACAGGCACCTCCGTTCTGTTCCCATGAGTGGCTCTTACCAGGTTACGTCCCACTTGAGACTGAGGGTATGCATGTCTCCACAACCTCTTCAGCATTGATCCTTTGTAGTTTCTTTGCTGATGTTTATTCTGACTGGTGTGAGTCGATAGCTCTTTGTGGTTGGATTTGCATGTGTCTCATAATCCCTTGAAATTGAGCTCTGAGGCATGTCCTTTTATTTTTCAAACTGTCATGACAGCTTACGTCTTCAAATTGTTTTCTTGAAATATGTGCCACATTTTGAAATATTTTGGCCTTTACCTGCGTCAGGACATTTTGAGGGCAGGTTTCCTTTGCAGCCCTGCAGTACTTGTGCATATGAAGTGACCATTCGCACAGATTTCCGAGCTGCTGTTGCAGGTATCGGCCAGAGGTCGGCAGCATTTCTACGTTGCCCACTCTGGTACCTAGGGAGACAGACCTTCCTGCCAGTGGTGTTCCTCAGATATCAATTAGACTGCCATGTGCCCTGATAAACCCCCCAAAGCTTATGTGTCCTTACTCATGTTTGTTTTTTGAATTCATATTTTCTAGTGGAGTACTATTCCATCGTCTACATGGACCACTTCTTCTTGGTGCACTCCTCTGTTGATGGACATTTTCGTTGCTTCCAAGTGTCGGCTATGGTAAGTATTGCCGGGGTGCAGGATTGCCAGCCTGTGCCTTTTGATTCTCGTTTTCTCAGGTGATAGGCCCAGCAGTGGGTGTGACTGATTGACTAGTAGCTCAACGTTGCCCTTTTCAAAGCAGCGCCACTGTGTTTTCATCAGTGGCTCTTACCACGTCCCCCCTAGAACCGAGGGTACGCGTTTCTCCACATTTATTGTTTGCAGCATTTTTGCTAATGGCCATTCCGAGTGCTGTGAGCGGATAGGTTTTTGTAATTTGGGTTTGCATGTCTTTAAAAATTCCTAAAATTCATCATTTTTCCACGCCTGTTTCTTTTCTTTTAAAAAAAAAGAAAAGAAAAGAAAAACGTGGGGGTACAGTATACCTCTTGAAATCGTTTTCTTGGAATGTTGCCCTCTTTCGAATTTTTGGTTGATGTTTGACCCCAGGATTGTTTTGGAGGGCAGGTGTTATTTACAGGCCTGCACGTTTGGTGACTATTTAATGACCATTAGCACTCGGTTTAAAGCTGCTGTTTTGGGAGACGGCCACAAGGCGGCAGCATTTCTCCATTCCCAAATCTGGGTACTAGGGCAGCAGAGCCTTTCTGGAAGTCGTGTTCCTAGGTTGTAAATTAGAATGGAATGTGCCAGGAGAAACGCCCATAAGTTTATGTCGCATCACTTCTGGTTGGTTTTTTAAATGATTTTAATCGGGGTAATGATTAGACTACTTGTTTGTCCTGGGTGTACACAATCTGGTTCATTTGTACATTATATATGTCTATTCGTGTACAGATCCTCTTCCCATGTAAAATATTACAGAGTGTTCCGTACACCTCCCTTGCTACGTGGTCGGTCTTTTTGATATATGTGTATAACACGTATTTGTATACGTATGGTAACGCTAACCTTAATTTATCCATTCCGCCCACCTTTCCTTTTAGATAAGCGTAGTTGTTTTCTAAGCCTGTGAGCGTCTTTCTCTGTGCAGATATGTTCATTTGTGTCAGTTATTAGATAACGCCTATAAGTGATATCATAGGATGTAGGTCTTTGGCTTTCCGACTTACCCCATGTTCTGTGATCATCTCCAAGCTCGTCTGTGGTGCCTGAAAGAGCAGTGTTTCATTGTTTTCCGTGGTTAATATTCCATTGCGTACGTGGACCACTTCTTCTTAATCCATTCGTCTGTTGATGGACATTTTGGTAGCTTCACCGTCTTGGCTATTGTGAATAAGGCCGCAGTGCAGCTGTTGCAGGCCGGGTCTTCTCGCTTCTGGTCTTCTCAGGTGAGAGGCCCAGGGGTGTGACTGCTGGATTGAACGGTACCTCAATTTTTACTTCTAAAGGCAGCTCCTTTCTGTTCTTATTGGCTGTTAGCACTTTACATCTCACCAGCAGCTAGAGGGTACACAGTTCTCTAAAGCCCCTTCAGTATTGATTGTTTGTAGAATTTTTGCTGATCGTCAGTCGACAGGTGTGAGTTGCAAACTTTTTGTAGATTAGATTTGCACGAGTCTAATAATTCCTGAGGCTGAGCTTTTATCCACTTTCCTTTTTATTTATTTATTTGTTTACTTATTTATTTTTGCGGTACGCGGGCCTCTCACTGTTTCGGCCTCTCCCGTTGCGGAGCACAGGCTCTGGACGCGCAGGCTCAGCGGCCCTGGCTCACGGGCCCAGCCACTCCACGGCATGTGGGATCTTCCCGCACCGGGGCACGAACCCGTGTCCCCTGCGTCGGCAGGCGGACTCTCAACCACTGCGCCACCAGGGAAGCCCCTGTTTTGAATTGTTTTGTCCGTTCCCTACCTCAGCACAATATTTTAGGGCAGGTGTCCTTTACGGCCCTGAGTCCTTGTGACTATTAAGTGACCATTAGCTGCGGGCTTAAAGCCGCTCTTGCGGGAAACGGCCACAAGGCGGCAGCATTTCTACCTTTGCAGCTCTGGGTTCTTGGGCGACAGAGCTTTCCTGGAAATGGTG
>NW_027207878.1:0-63278 GCF_963455315.2 Globicephala melas
GCCCCTGAGCTCCTTTCTTCAACTCGCTTTCTTGTGAGCTGGCCGCAACACCGCAGGATGGCTTCAGGCCCTAATCTGGTTCCGGCACGGCACGCTGAGCCTTTGGTTATTTCCTCTTCCTGGTGGGAAATGAGAGTTAAATTTGCCCGTCCAGACACCTCCAGCTAGTCTCTCATTGGTTCTCGCTATTCCTGTTCATCTTCCGCAGAAATTGCAAACTGGGCCAAACAGGAGGTTAAAGGGACTGACTCTCCAAGTGGGGAGAGTGTTAGTAAAGCGTCTGGAATGTTGCACCCGAGTACCAGGGTACGAAAACTGAGACATATTTGAACACGTCTCCCGATCACATGGTTGATCATACTCTAGGTTCCACATGCATGTTTTAGCTGAAGGAAGAATACCTTAAACCTGGGTAGTTGAAACCCGTGGAATGGGTACCATGCAATATGACTTCAAAGGGTCTTCATTTGCTCACCGAACCTCTCCAATCCTATCACTGCTGCGTTTATGTCCCTGTACACATGCTTGATTCTCTTTCGGAGACATAGCAATCCATCGGTTTTAAGATACTTAAGGGTCAGGTACATTCTTAGGCGTTTAATATGGGGTGTTGAGTCCATTTCGTTGAGCAAGGAGTAGCTCTTGTCTATTCCATATTTGGCTTAAGGAACTTTATCTGTGCTCATTTCAATCTCTGGTTTTATGCAGCACCCCAACTCACCTTTACCCTTAAACAAGCATAAGTTGGTTTTCTAAATTTGAGACCCTGTTCTGTTCTGTAATTCATTTTCTGTGTAGCCTAGTTTACATTCCGTGTATTACTGATATCTTATGATGTTTCTTTTTCTGTGTGACTTATTTCAGTTAGAATCATCGTACCTGAATCCACTCATTGTGCTGCTACGGGCCTGATGACATAGATTTCACTGCTGAGTGATACTGCATTGTACGTAAGTACCACAAGTTCTTTATCCATTTTTCACTTTCTGTGATATTGAACTTGTACGGTAAACGAGGTTCTTGTAAACAGAGGCGTCTCAAACATTGGGGTGGCTGTATCTTTTTGATTTTAATTTCCCTAAGCTATAGGACCATAAGTGGAAGTGCCCTAGGCTCTGTTGCTTTGTTTTTTAGATGTTTCAGGAAACACCATACACTTCTCCCGAGTGTCTGTTGGCAGTTTACATCCCGCCCATCAGCATAACAAGGCTCCCAGTTCTCCATGGCCTGTCCTGCCTTTCTGGATTTTACACTTTTTTCAGATGGCCCTTTTGACCGGGGGGAAGTGAGACTTCATTGTAGTGCAGATTTCCTTTGCAAGCTTGCTTGGTTGGCCAAAAAGGGCGTATGCGTTTTTTCCTGAATATATTCAGGAAAAAACGCATACGCCCTTTTTGGCCAAGTGCATCATTGTGGACGTTCTGCCTCTTTTCCTATGCTTTCAATGCAATTCCAGTCTACCTCCTGAAATCGGTTTCCTGCAATTCTGCCCCGCTTTCAAGTCCTCTTGGCAGCCTTACTTCAGTATATTTTTGGACGATAGTTGTCATTTATAACTCTGCAGGTTTGTGAATTACAGTGCCCCTGAGCTCCTTTCTTCAACTCGTTTTCTTGTGAGCTGGCCGCAACACCGCAGGATGGCTTCAGGCCCTAATCTGGTTCCGGCACGGCACGCTGAGCCTTTGGTTATTTCCTCTTCCTGGTGGGAAATGAGAGTTAAATTTGCCCGTCCAGACACCTCCAGCTAGTCTCTCATTGGTTCTCGCTATTCCTGTTCATCTTCCGCAGAAATTGCAAACTGGGCCAAACAGGAGGTTAAAGGGACTGACTCTCCAAGTGGAGAGAGTGTTAGTAAAGCGTCTGGAATGTTGCACCCGAGTACCAGGGTACGAAAACTGAGACATATTTGAACACGTCTCCCGATCACATGGTTGATCATACTCTAGGTTCCACATGCATGTTTTAGCTGAAGGAAGAATACCTTAAACCTGGGTAGTTGAAACCCGTGGAATGGGTACCATGCAATATGACTTCAAAGGGTCTTCATTTGCTCACCGAACCTCTCCAATCCTATCACTGCTGCGTTTATGTCCCTGTACACATGCTTGATTCTCTTTCGGAGACATAGCAATCCATCGGTTTTAAGATACTTAAGAGTCAGGTACATTCTTAGGCGTTTAATATGCGGTGTTGAGTCCATTTCGTTGAGCAAGGAGTAGCTCTTGTCTATTCCATATTTGGCTTAAGGAACTTTATCTGTGCTCATTTCAATCTCTGGTTTTATGCAGCACCCCAACTCACCTTTACCCTTAAACAAGCATAAGTTGGTTTTCTAAATTTGAGACCCTGTTCTGTTCTGTAATTCAGTTCCTGTGTAGCCAAGTTTACATTCCGTGTATTACTGATATCTTATGATGTTTCTTTTTCTGTGTGACTTATTTCAGTTAGAATCATCGTACCTGAATCCACTCATTGTGCTGCTACGGGCCTGATGGCATAGATATCACTGCTGAGTGATACTGCATTGTACGTAAGTACCACAAGTTCTTTATCCATTTTTCACTTTCTGTGATATTGAACTTGTACGGTAAACGAGGTTCTTGTAAACAGAGGCGTCCCAAACATTGGGGTGGCTGTATCTTTTTGATTTTAATTTCCCTAAGCTATAGGACCATAAGTGGAAGTGCCCTAGGCTCTGTTGCTTTGTTTTTTAGATGTTTCAGGAAACACGATACACTTCTCCAGAGTGTCTGTTGGCAATTTACATCCCGCCCATCAGCATAACAAGGCTCCCAGTTCTCCATGGCCTGTCCTGCCTTTCTGGATTTTACACTTTTTTCAGATGGCCCTTTTGACCGGGGTGGGGGGGGAAGTGAGACTTCATTGTAGTGCAGATTTCCTTTGCAAGCTTGCTTGGTTGGCCAAAAAGGGCGTATGCGTTTTTTCCTGAATATATTCAGGAAAAAACGCATACGCCCTTTTTGGCCAAGTGCATCATTGTGGACGTTCTGCCTCTTTTCCTATGCTTTCAATGCAATTCCAGTCTACCTCCTGAAATCGGTTTCCTGCAATTCTGCCCCACTTTCAAGTCCTCTTGGCAGCCTTACTTCAGTATATTTTTGGACGATAGTTGTCATTTATAACTCTGCAGGTTTGTGAATTACAGTGCCCCTGAGCTCCTTTCTTCAACTCGTTTTCTTGTGAGCTGGCCGCAACACCGCAGGATGGCTTCAGGCCCTAATCTGGTTCCGGCACAGCACGCTGAGCCTTTGGTTATTTCCTCTTCCTGGTGGGAAATGAGAGTTAAATTTGCCCGTCCAGACACCTCCAGCTAGTCTCTCATTGGTTCTCGCTATTCCTGTTCATCTTCCGCAGAAATTGCAAACTGGGCCAAACAGGAGGTTAAAGGGACTGACTCTCCAAGTCGGGAGAGTGTTAGTAAAGCGTCTGGAATGTTGCACCCGAGTACCAGGTACGAAAACTGAGACATATTTGAACACGTCTCCCGATCACATGGTTGATCATACTCTAGGTTCCACATGCATGTTTTAGCTGAAGGAAGAATACCTTAAACCTGGGTAGTTGAAACCCGTGGAATGGGTACCATGCAATATGACTTCAAAGGGTCTTCATTTGCTCACCGAACCTCTCCAATCCTATCACTGCTGCGTTTATGTCCCTGTACACATGCTTGATTCTCTTTCGGAGACATAGCAATCCATAGGTTTTAAGATACTTAAGAGTCAGGTACATTCTTAGGCGTTTAATATGGGGTGTTGAGTCCATTTCGTTGAGCAAGGAGTAGCTCTTGTCTATTCCATATTTGGCTTAAGGAACTTTATCTGTGCTCATTTCAATCTCTGGTTTTATGCAGCACCCCAACTCACCTTTACCCTTAAACAAGCATAAGTTGGTTTTCTAAATTTGAGACCCTGTTCTGTTCTGTAATTCAGTTCCTGTGTAGCCAAGTTTACATTCCGTGTATTACTGATATCTTATGATGTTTCTTTCTCTGTGTGACCTATTTCAGTTAGAATCATCGTACCTGAATCCACTCATTGTGCTGCTACGGGCCTGATGACATAGATTTCACTGCTGAGTGATACTGCATTGTACGTAAGTACCACAAGTTCTTTATCCATTTTTCACTTTCTGTGATATTGAACTTGTACGGTAAACGAGGTTCTTGTAAACAGAGGCGTCCCAAACATTGGGGTGGCTGTATCTTTTTGATTTTAATTTCCCTAAGCTATAGGACCATAAGTGGAAGTGCCCTAGGCTCTGTTGCTTTGTTTTTTAGATGTTTCAGGAAACACCATACACTTCTCCCGAGTGTCTGTTGGCAGTTTACATCCCGCCCATCAGCATAACAAGGCTCCCAGTTCTCCATGGCCTGTCCTGCCTTTCTGGATTTTACACTTTTTTCAGATGGCCCTTTTGACCGGGGGGAAGTGAGACTTCATTGTAGTGCAGATTTCCTTTGCAAGCTTGCTTGGTTGGCCAAAAAGGGCGTATGCGTTTTTTCCTGAATATATTCAGGAAAAAATGCATACGCCCTTTTTGGCCAAGTGCATCATTGTGGACGTTCTGCCTCTTTTCCTATGCTTTCAATGCAATTCCAGTCTACCTCCTGAAATCGGTTTCCTGCAATTCTGCCCCGCTTTCAAGTCCTCTTGGCAGCCTTACTTCAGTATATTTTTGGACGATAGTTGTCATTTATAACTCTGCAGGTTTGTGAATTACAGTGCCCCTGAGCTCCTTTCTTCAACTCGTTTTCTTGTGAGCTGGCCGCAACACCGCAGGATGGCTTCAGGCCCTAATCTGGTTCCGGCACGGCACGCTGAGCCTTTGGTTATTTCCTCTTCCTGGTGGGAAATGAGAGTTAAATTTGCCCGTCCAGACACCTCCAGCTAGTCTCTCATTGGTTCTCGCTATTCCTGTTCATCTTCCGCAGAAATTGCAAACTGGGCCAAACAGGAGGTTAAAGGGACTGACTCTCCAAGTCGGGAGAGTGTTAGTAAAGCGTCTGGAATGTTGCACCCGAGTACCAGGGTACGAAAACTGAGACATATTTGAACACGTCTCCCGATCACATGGTTGATCATACTCTAGGTTCCACATGCATGTTTTAGCTGAAGGAAGAATACCTTAAACCTGGGTAGTTGAAACCCGTGGAATGGGTACCATGCAATATGACTTCAAAGGGTCTTCATTTGCTCACCGAACCTCTCCAATCCTATCACTGCTGCGTTTATGTCCCTGTACACATGCTTGATTCTCTTTCGGAGACATAGCAATCCATAGGTTTTAAGATACTTAAGAGTCAGGTACATTCTTAGGCGTTTAATATGGGGTGTTCAGTCCATTTCGTTGAGCAAGGAGTAGCTCTTGTCTATTCCATATTTGGCTTAAGGAACTTTATCTGTGCTCATTTCAATCTCTGGTTTTATGCAGCACCCCAACTCACCTTTACCCTTAAACAAGCATAAGTTGGTTTTCTAAATTTGAGACCCTGTTCTGTTCTGTAATTCAGTTCCTGTGTAGCCAAGTTTACATTCCGTGTATTACTGATATCTTATGATGTTTCTTTTTCTGTGTGACTTATTTCAGTTAGAATCATCGTACCTGAATCCACTCATTGTGCTGCTACGGGCCTGATGACATAGATTTCACTGCTGAGTGATACTGCATTGTACGTAAGTACCACAAGTTCTTTATCCATTTTTCACTTTCTGTGATATTGAACTTGTACGGTAAACGAGGTTCTTGTAAACAGAGGCGTCCCAAACATTGGGGTGGCTGTATCTTTTTGATTTTAATTTCCCTAAGCTATAGGACCATAAGTGGAAGTGCCCTAGGCTCTGTTGCTTTGTTTTTTAGATGTTTCAGGAAACACCATACACTTCTCCCGAGTGTCTGTTGGTAATTTACATCCCGCCCATCAGCATAACAAGGCTCCCAGTTCTCCATGGCCTGTCCTGCCTTTCTGGATTTTACACTTTTTTCAGATGGCCCTTTTGACCGGGGGGAAGTGAGACTTCATTGTAGTGCAGATTTCCTTTGCAAGCTTGCTTGGTTGGCCAAAAAGGGCGTATGCGTTTTTTCCTGAATATATTCAGGAAAAAACGCATACGCCCTTTTTGGCCAAGTGCATCATTGTGGACGTTCTGCCTCTTTTCCTATGCTTTCAATGCAATTCCAGTCTACCTCCTGAAATCGGTTTCCTGCAATTCTGCCCCGCTTTCAAGTCCTCTTGGCAGCCTTACTTCAGTATATTTTTGGACGATAGTTGTCATTTATAACTCTGCAGGTTTGTGAATTACAGTGCCCCTGAGCTCCTTTCTTCAACTCGTTTTCTTGTGAGCTGGCCGCAACACCGCAGGATGGCTTCAGGCCCTAATCTGGTTCCGGCACGGCACGCTGAGCCTTTGGTTATTTCCTCTTCCTGGTGGGAAATGAGAGTTAAATTTGCCCGTCCAGACACCTCCAGCTAGTCTCTCATTGGTTCTCGCTATTCCTGTTCATCTTCCGCAGAAATTGCAAACTGGGCCAAACAGGAGGTTAAAGGGACTGACTCTCCAAGTCGGGAGAGTGTTAGTAAAGCGTCTGGAATGTTGCACCCGAGTACCAGGGTACGAAAACTGAGACATATTTGAACACGTCTCCCGATCACATGGTTGATCATACTCTAGGTTCCACATGCATGTTTTAGCTGAAGGAAGAATACCTTAAACCTGGGTAGTTGAAACCCGTGGAATGGGTACCATGCAATATGACTTCAAAGGGTCTTCATTTGCTCACCGAACCTCTCCAATCCTATCACTGCTGCGTTTATGTCCCTGTACACATGCTTGATTCTCTTTCGGAGACATAGCAATCCATAGGTTTTAAGATACTTAAGAGTCAGGTACATTCTTAGGCGTTTAATATGGGGTGTTGAGTCCATTTCGTTGAGCAAGGAGTAGCTCTTGTCTATTCCATATTTGGCTTAAGGAACTTTATCTGTGCTCATTTCAATCTCTGGTTTTATGCAGCACCCCAACTCACCTTTACCCTTAAACAAGCATAAGTTGGTTTTCTAAATTTGAGACCCTGTTCTGTTCTGTAATTCAGTTCCTGTGTAGCCAAGTTTACATTCCGTGTATTACTGATATCTTATGATGTTTCTTCTTCTGTGTGACTTATTTCAATTAGAATCATCGTACCTGAATCCACTCATTGTGCTGCTACGGGCCTGATGACATAGATTTCACTGCTGAGTGATACTGCATTGTACGTAAGTACCACAAGTTCTTTATCCATTTTTCACTTTCTGTGATATTGAACTTGTACGGTAAACGAGGTTCTTGTAAACAGAGGCGTCCCAAACATTGGGGTGGCTGTATCTTTTTGATTTTAATTTCCCTAAGCTATAGGACCATAAGTGGAAGTGCCCTAGGCTCTGTTGCTTTGTTTTTTAGATGTTTCAGGAAACACCATACACTTCTCCCGAGTGTCTGTTGGCAGTTTACATCCCGCCCATCAGCATAACAAGGCTCCCAGTTCTCCATGGCCTGTCCTGCCTTTCTGGATTTTACACTTTTTTCAGATGGCCCTTTTGACCGGGGGGAAGTGAGACTTCATTGTAGTGCAGATTTCCTTTGCAAGCTTGCTTGGTTGGCCAAAAAGGGCGTATGCGTTTTTTCCTGAATATATTCAGGAAAAAACGCATACGCCCTTTTTGGCCAAGTGCATCATTGTGGACGTTCTGCCTCTTTTCCTATGCTTTCAATGCAATTCCAGTCTACCTCCTGAAATCGGTTTCCTGCAATTCTGCCCCGCTTTCAAGTCCTCTTGGCAGCCTTACTTCAGTATATTTTTGGACGATAGTTGTCATTTATAACTCTGCAGGTTTGTGAATTACAGTGCCCCTGAGCTCCTTTCTTCAACTCGTTTTCTTGTGAGCTGGCCGCAACACCGCAGGATGGCTTCAGGCCCTAATCTGGTTCCGGCACGGCACGCTGAGCCTTTGGTTATTTCCTCTTCCTGGTGGGAAATGAGAGTTAAATTTGCCCGTCCAGACACCTCCAGCTAGTCTCTCATTGGTTCTCGCTATTCCTGTTCATCTTCCGCAGAAATTGCAAACTGGGCCAAACAGGAGGTTAAAGGGACTGACTCTCCAAGTCGGGAGAGTGTTAGTAAAGCGTCTGGAATGTTGCACCCGAGTACCAGGGTACGAAAACTGAGACATATTTGAACACGTCTCCCGATCACATGGTTGATCATACTCTAGGTTCCACATGCATGTTTTAGCTGAAGGAAGAATACCTTAAACCTGGGTAGTTGAAACCCGTGGAATGGGTACCATGCAATATGACTTCAAAGGGTCTTCATTTGCTCACCGAACCTCTCCAATCCTATCACTGCTGCGTTTATGTCCCTGTACACATGCTTGATTCTCTTTCGGAGACATAGCAATCCATAGGTTTTAAGATACTTAAGAGTCAGGTACATTCTTAGGCGTTTAATATGGGGTGTTGAGTCCATTTCGTTGAGCAAGGAGTAGCTCTTGTCTATTCCATATTTGGCTTAAGGAACTTTATCTGTGCTCATTTCAATCTCTGGTTTTATGCAGCACCCCAACTCACCTTTACCCTTAAACAAGCATAAGTTGGTTTTCTAAATTTGAGACCCTGTTCTGTTCTGTAATTCAGTTCCTGTGTAGCCAAGTTTACATTCCGTGTATTACTGATATCTTATGATGTTTCTTTTTCTGTGTGACTTATTTCAGTTAGAATCATCGTACCTGAATCCACTCATTGTGCTGCTACGGGCCTGATGGCATAGATTTCACTGCTGAGTGATACTGCATTGTACGTAAGTACCACAAGTTCTTTATCCATTTTTCACTTTCTGTGATATTGAACTTGTACGGTAAACGAGGTTCTTGTAAACAGAGGCGTCCCAAACATTGGGGTGGCTGTGTCTTTTTGATTTTAATTTCCCTAAGCTATAGGACCATAAGTGGAAGTGCCCTAGGCTCTGTTGCTTTGTTTTTTAGATGTTTCAGGAAACACCATACACTTCTCCCGAGTGTCTGTTGGCAATTTACATCCCGCCCATCAGCATAACAAGGCTCCCAGTTCTCCATGGCCTGTCCTGCCTTTCTGGATTTTACACTTTTTTCAGATGGCCCTTTTGACCGGGGGGCAGTGAGACTTCATTGTAGTGCAGATTTCCTTTGCAAGCTTGCTTGGTTGGCCAAAAAGGGCGTATGCGTTTTTTCCTGAATATATTCAGGAAAAAACGCATACGCCCTTTTTGGCCAAGTGCATCATTGTGGACGTTCTGCCTCTTTTCCTATGCTTTCAATGCAATTCCAGTCTACCTCCTGAAATCGGTTTCCTGCAATTCTGCCCCGCTTTCAAGTCCTCTTGGCAGCCTTACTTCAGTATATTTTTGGACGATAGTTGTCATTTATAACTCTGCAGGTTTGTGAATTACAGTGCCCCTGAGCTCCTTTCTTCAACTCGTTTTCTTGTGAGCTGGCCGCAACACCGCAGGATGGCTTCAGGCCCTAATCTGGTTCCGGCACGGCACGCTGAGCCTTTGGTTATTTCCTCTTCCTGGTGGGAAATGAGAGTTAAATTTGCCCGTCCAGACACCTCCAGCTAGTCTCTCATTGGTTCTCGCTATTCCTGTTCATCTTCCGCAGAAATTGCAAACTGGGCCAAACAGGAGGTTAAAGGGACTGACTCTCCAAGTCGGGAGAGTGTTAGTAAAGCGTCTGGAATGTTGCACCCGAGTACCAGGGTACGAAAACTGAGACATATTTGAACACGTCTCCCGATCACATGGTTGATCATACTCTAGGTTCCACATGCATGTTTTAGCTGAAGGAAGAATACCTTAAACCTGGGTAGTTGAAACCCGTGGAATGGGTACCATGCAATATGACTTCAAAGGGTCTTCATTTGCTCACCGAACCTCTCCAATCCTATCACTGCTGCGTTTATGTCCCTGTACACATGCTTGATTCTCTTTCGGAGACATAGCAATCCATAGGTTTTAAGATACTTAAGAGTCAGGTACATTCTTAGGCGTTTAATATGGGGTGTTGAGTCCATTTCGTTGAGCAAGGAGTAGCTCTTGTCTATTCCATATTTGGCTTAAGGAACTTTATCTGTGCTCATTTCAATCTCTGGTTTTATGCAGCACCCCAACTCACCTTTACCCTTAAACAAGCATAAGTTGGTTTTCTAAATTTGAGACCCTGTTCTGTTCTGTAATTCAGTTCCTGTGTAGCCAAGTTTACATTCCGTGTATTACTGATATCTTATGATGTTTCTTTTTCTGTGTGACTTATTTCAGTTAGAATCATCGTACCTGAATCCACTCATTGTGCTGCTACGGGCCTGATGACATAGATTTCACTGCTGAGTGATACTGCATTGTACGTAAGTACCACAAGTTCTTTATCCATTTTTCACTTTCTGTGATATTGAACTTGTACGGTAAACGAGGTTCTTGTAAACAGAGGCGTCCCAAACATTGGGGTGGCTGTATCTTTTTGATTTTAATTTCCCTAAGCTATAGGACCATAAGTGGAAGTGCCCTAGGCTCTGTTGCTTTGTTTTTTAGATGTTTCAGGAAACACCATACACTTCTCCCGAGTGTCTGTTGGTAATTTACATCCCGCCCATCAGCATAACAAGGCTCCCAGTTCTCCATGGCCTGTCCTGCCTTTCTGGATTTTACACTTTTTTCAGATGGCCCTTTTGACCGGGGGGGGGGGGAAGTGAGACTTCATTGTAGTGCAGATTTCCTTTGCAAGCTTGCTTGGTTGGCCAAAAAGGGCGTATGCGTTTTTTCCTGAATATATTCAGGAAAAAACGCATACGCCCTTTTTGGCCAAGTGCATCATTGTGGACGTTCTGCCTCTTTTCCTATGCTTTCAATGCAATTCCAGTCTACCTCCTGAAATCGGTTTCCTGCAATTCTGCCCCGCTTTCAAGTCCTCTTGGCAGCCTTACTTCAGTATATTTTTGGACGATAGTTGTCATTTATAACTCTGCAGGTTTGTGAATTACAGTGCCCCTGAGCTCCTTTCTTCAACTCGTTTTCTTGTGAGCTGGCCGCAACACCGCAGGATGGCTTCAGGCCCTAATCTGGTTCCGGCACGGCACGCTGAGCCTTTGGTTATTTCCTCTTCCTGGTGGGAAATGAGAGTTAAATTTGCCCGTCCAGACACCTCCAGCTAGTCTCTCATTGGTTCTCGCTATTCCTGTTCATCTTCCGCAGAAATTGCAAACTGGGCCAAACAGGAGGTTAAAGGGACTGACTCTCCAAGTCGGGAGAGTGTTAGTAAAGCGTCTGGAATGTTGCACCCGAGTACCAGGGTACGAAAACTGAGACATATTTGAACACGTCTCCCGATCACATGGTTGATCATACTCTAGGTTCCACATGCATGTTTTAGCTGAAGGAAGAATACCTTAAACCTGGGTAGTTGAAACCCGTGGAATGGGTACCATGCAATATGACTTCAAAGGGTCTTCATTTGCTCACCGAACCTCTCCAATCCTATCACTGCTGCGTTTATGTCCCTGTACACATGCTTGATTCTCTTTCGGAGACATAGCAATCCATAGGTTTTAAGATACTTAAGAGTCAGGTACATTCTTAGGCGTTTAATATGGGGTGTTGAGTCCATTTCGTTGAGCAAGGAGTAGCTCTTGTCTATTCCATATTTGGCTTAAGGAACTTTATCTGTGCTCATTTCAATCTCTGGTTTTATGCAGCACCCCAACTCACCTTTACCCTTAAACAAGCATAAGTTGGTTTTCTAAATTTGAGACCCTGTTCTATTCTGTAATTCAGTTCCTGTGTAGCCAAGTTTACATTCCGTGTATTACTGATATCTTATGATGTTTCTTTTTCTGTGTGACTTATTTCAGTTAGAATCATCGTACCTGAATCCACTCATTGTGCTGCTACGGGCCTGATGGCATAGATTTCACTGCTGAGTGATACTGCATTGTACGTAAGTACCACAAGTTCTTTATCCATTTTTCACTTTCTGTGATATTGAACTTGTACGGTAAACGAGGTTCTTGTAAACAGAGGCGTCCCAAACATTGGGGTGGCTGTGTCTTTTTGATTTTAATTTCCCTAAGCTATAGGACCATAAGTGGAAGTGCCCTAGGCTCTGTTGCTTTGTTTTTTAGATGTTTCAGGAAACACCATACACTTCTCCCGAGTGTCTGTTGGCAATTTACATCCCGCCCATCAGCATAACAAGGCTCCCAGTTCTCCATGGCCTGTCCTGCCTTTCTGGATTTTACACTTTTTTCAGATGGCCCTTTTGACCGGGGGGAAGTGAGACTTCATTGTAGTGCAGATTTCCTTTGCAAGCTTGCTTGGTTGGCCAAAAAGGGCGTATGCGTTTTTTCCTGAATATATTCAGGAAAAAACGCATACGCCCTTTTTGGCCAAGTGCATCATTGTGGACGTTCTGCCTCTTTTCCTATGCTTTCAATGCAATTCCAGTCTACCTCCTGAAATCGGTTTCCTGCAATTCTGCCCCGCTTTCAAGTCCTCTTGGCAGCCTTACTTCAGTATATTTTTGGACGATAGTTGTCATTTATAACTCTGCAGGTTTGTGAATTACAGTGCCCCTGAGCTCCTTTCTTCAACTCGTTTTCTTGTGAGCTGGCCGCAACACCGCAGGATGGCTTCAGGCCCTAATCTGGTTCCGGCACGGCACGCTGAGCCTTTGGTTATTTCCTCTTCCTGGTGGGAAATGAGAGTTAAATTTGCCCGTCCAGACACCTCCAGCTAGTCTCTCATTGGTTCTCGCTATTCCTGTTCATCTTCCGCAGAAATTGCAAACTGGGCCAAACAGGAGGTTAAAGGGACTGACTCTCCAAGTCGGGAGAGTGTTAGTAAAGCGTCTGGAATGTTGCACCCGAGTACCAGGGTACGAAAACTGAGACATATTTGAACACGTCTCCCGATCACATGGTTGATCATACTCTAGGTTCCACATGCATGTTTTAGCTGAAGGAAGAATACCTTAAACCTGGGTAGTTGAAACCCGTGGAATGGGTACCATGCAATATGACTTCAAAGGGTCTTCATTTGCTCACCGAACCTCTCCAATCCTATCACTGCTGCGTTTATGTCCCTGTACACATGCTTGATTCTCTTTCGGAGACATAGCAATCCATCGGTTTTAAGATACTTAAGAGTCAGGTACATTCTTAGGCGTTTAATATGGGGTGTTGAGTCCATTTCGTTGAGCAAGGAGTAGCTCTTGTCTATTCCATATTTGGCTTAAGGAACTTTATCTGTGCTCATTTCAATCTCTGGTTTTATGCAGCACCCCAACTCACCTTTACCCTTAAACAAGCATAAGTTGGTTTTCTAAATTTGAGACCCTGTTCTGTTCTGTAATTCAGTTCCTGTGTAGCCAAGTTTACATTCCGTGTATTACTGATATCTTATGATGTTTCTTTTTCTGTGTGACTTATTTCAGTTAGAATCATCGTACCTGAATCCACTCATTGTGCTGCTACGGGCCTGATGACATAGATTTCACTGCTGAGTGATACTGCATTGTACGTAAGTACCACAAGTTCTTTATCCATTTTTCACTTTCTGTGATATTGAACTTGTACGGTAAACGAGGTTCTTGTAAACAGAGGCGTCCCAAACATTGGGGTGGCTGTATCTTTTTGATTTTAATTTCCCTAAGCTATAGGACCATAAGTGGAAGTGCCCTAGGCTCTGTTGCTTTGTTTTTTAGATGTTTCAGGAAACACCATACACTTCTCCCGAGTGTCTGTTGGTAATTTACATCCCGCCCATCAGCATAACAAGGCTCCCAGTTCTCCATGGCCTGTCCTGCCTTTCTGGATTTTACACTTTTTTCAGATGGCCCTTTTGACCGGGGGGGGGGGGAAGTGAGACTTCATTGTAGTGCAGATTTCCTTTGCAAGCTTGCTTGGTTGGCCAAAAAGGGCGTATGCGTTTTTTCCTGAATATATTCAGGAAAAAACGCATACGCCCTTTTTGGCCAAGTGCATCATTGTGGACGTTCTGCCTCTTTTCCTATGCTTTCAATGCAATTCCAGTCTACCTCCTGAAATCGGTTTCCTGCAATTCTGCCCCGCTTTCAAGTCCTCTTGGCAGCCTTACTTCAGTATATTTTTGGACGATAGTTGTCATTTATAACTCTGCAGGTTTGTGAATTACAGTGCCCCTGAGCTCCTTTCTTCAACTCGTTTTCTTGTGAGCTGGCCGCAACACCGCAGGATGGCTTCAGGCCCTAATCTGGTTCCGGCACGGCACGCTGAGCCTTTGGTTATTTCCTCTTCCTGGTGGGAAATGAGAGTTAAATTTGCCCGTCCAGACACCTCCAGCTAGTCTCTCATTGGTTCTCGCTATTCCTGTTCATCTTCCGCAGAAATTGCAAACTGGGCCAAACAGGAGGTTAAAGGGACTGACTCTCCAAGTCGGGAGAGTGTTAGTAAAGCGTCTGGAATGTTGCACCCGAGTACCAGGGTACGAAAACTGAGACATATTTGAACACGTCTCCCGATCACATGGTTGATCATACTCTAGGTTCCACATGCATGTTTTAGCTGAAGGAAGAATACCTTAAACCTGGGTAGTTGAAACCCGTGGAATGGGTACCATGCAATATGATTTCAAAGGGTCTTCATTTGCTCACCGAACCTCTCCAATCCTATCACTGCTGCGTTTATGTCCCTGTACACATGCTTGATTCTCTTTCGGAGACATAGCAATCCATAGGTTTTAAGATACTTAAGAGTCAGGTACATTCTTAGGCGTTTAATATGGGGTGTTGAGTCCATTTCGTTGAGCAAGGAGTAGCTCTTGTCTATTCCATATTTGGCTTAAGGAACTTTATCTGTGCTCATTTCAATCTCTGGTTTTATGCAGCACCCCAACTCACCTTTACCCTTAAACAAGCATAAGTTGGTTTTCTAAATTTGAGACCCTGTTCTGTTCTGTAATTCAGTTCCTGTGTAGCCAAGTTTACATTCCGTGTATTACTGATATCTTATGATGTTTCTTTTTCTGTGTGACTTATTTCAGTTAGAATCATCGTACCTGAATCCACTCATTGTGCTGCTACGGGCCTGATGGCATAGATTTCACTGCTGAGTGATACTGCATTGTACGTAAGTACCACAAGTTCTTTATCCATTTTTCACTTTCTGTGATATTGAACTTGTACGGTAAACGAGGTTCTTGTAAACAGAGGCGTCCCAAACATTGGGGTGGCTGTGTCTTTTTGATTTTAATTTCCCTAAGCTATAGGACCATAAGTGGAAGTGCCCTAGGCTCTGTTGCTTTGTTTTTTAGATGTTTCAGGAAACACCATACACTTCTCCCGAGTGTCTGTTGGCAATTTACATCCCGCCCATCAGCATAACAAGGCTCCCAGTTCTCCATGGCCTGTCCTGCCTTTCTGGATTTTACACTTTTTTCAGATGGCCCTTTTGACCGGGGGGAAGTGAGACTTCATTGTAGTGCAGATTTCCTTTGCAAGCTTGCTTGGTTGGCCAAAAAGGGCGTATGCGTTTTTTCCTGAATATATTCAGGAAAAAACGCATACGCCCTTTTTGGCCAAGTGCATCATTGTGGACGTTCTGCCTCTTTTCCTATGCTTTCAATGCAATTCCAGTCTACCTCCTGAAATCGGTTTCCTGCAATTCTGCCCCGCTTTCAAGTCCTCTTGGCAGCCTTACTTCAGTATATTTTTGGACGATAGTTGTCATTTATAACTCTGCAGGTTTGTGAATTACAGTGCCCCTGAGCTCCTTTCTTCAACTCGTTTTCTTGTGAGCTGGCCGCAACACCGCAGGATGGCTTCAGGCCCTAATCTGGTTCCGGCACGGCACGCTGAGCCTTTGGTTATTTCCTCTTCCTGGTGGGAAATGAGAGTTAAATTTGCCCGTCCAGACACCTCCAGCTAGTCTCTCATTGGTTCTCGCTATTCCTGTTCATCTTCCGCAGAAATTGCAAACTGGGCCAAACAGGAGGTTAAAGGGACTGACTCTCCAAGTCGGGAGAGTGTTAGTAAAGCGTCTGGAATGTTGCACCCGAGTACCAGGGTACGAAAACTGAGACATATTTGAACACGTCTCCCGATCACATGGTTGATCATACTCTAGGTTCCACATGCATGTTTTAGCTGAAGGAAGAATACCTTAAACCTGGGTAGTTGAAACCCGTGGAATGGGTACCATGCAATATGACTTCAAAGGGTCTTCATTTGCTCACCGAACCTCTCCAATCCTATCACTGCTGCGTTTATGTCCCTGTACACATGCTTGATTCTCTTTCGGAGACATAGCAATCCATCGGTTTTAAGATACTTAAGAGTCAGGTACATTCTTAGGCGTTTAATATGGGGTGTTGAGTCCATTTCGTTGAGCAAGGAGTAGCTCTTGTCTATTCCATATTTGGCTTAAGGAACTTTATCTGTGCTCATTTCAATCTCTGGTTTTATGCAGCACCCCAACTCACCTTTACCCTTAAACAAGCATAAGTTGGTTTTCTAAATTTGAGACCCTGTTCTGTTCTGTAATTCAGTTCCTGTGTAGCCAAGTTTACATTCCGTGTATTACTGATATCTTATGATGTTTCTTTTTCTGTGTGACTTATTTCAGTTAGAATCATCGTACCTGAATCCACTCATTGTGCTGCTACGGGCCTGATGACATAGATTTCACTGCTGAGTGATACTGCATTGTACGTAAGTACCACAAGTTCTTTATCCATTTTTCACTTTCTGTGATATTGAACTTGTACGGTAAACGAGGTTCTTGTAAACAGAGGCGTCCCAAACATTGGGGTGGCTGTATCTTTTTGATTTTAATTTCCCTAAGCTATAGGACCATAAGTGGAAGTGCCCTAGGCTCTGTTGCTTTGTTTTTTAGATGTTTCAGGAAACACCATACACTTCTCCCGAGTGTCTGTTGGCAATTTACATCCCGCCCATCAGCATAACAAGGCTCCCAGTTCTCCATGGCCTGTCCTGCCTTTCTGGATTTTACACTTTTTTCAGATGGCCCTTTTGACCGGGGGGGGTGGGCAGTGAGACTTCATTGTAGTGCAGATTTCCTTTGCAAGCTTGCTTGGTTGGCCAAAAAGGGCGTATGCGTTTTTTCCTGAATATATTCAGGAAAAAACGCATACGCCCTTTTTGGCCAAGTGCATCATTGTGGACGTTCTGCCTCTTTTCCTATGCTTTCAATGCAATTCCAGTCTACCTCCTGAAATCGGTTTCCTGCAATTCTGCCCCGCTTTCAAGTCCTCTTGGCAGCCTTACTTCAGTATATTTTTGGACGATAGTTGTCATTTATAACTCTGCAGGTTTGTGAATTACAGTGCCCCTGAGCTCCTTTCTTCAACTCGTTTTCTTGTGAGCTGGCCGCAACACCGCAGGATGGCTTCAGGCCCTAATCTGGTTCCGGCACGGCACGCTGAGCCTTTGGTTATTTCCTCTTCCTGGTGGGAAATGAGAGTTAAATTTGCCCGTCCAGACACCTCCAGCTAGTCTCTCATTGGTTCTCGCTATTCCTGTTCATCTTCCGCAGAAATTGCAAACTGGGCCAAACAGGAGGTTAAAGGGACTGACTCTCCAAGTCGGGAGAGTGTTAGTAAAGCGTCTGGAATGTTGCACCCGAGTACCAGGGTACGAAAACTGAGACATATTTGAACACGTCTCCCGATCACATGGTTGATCATACTCTAGGTTCCACATGCATGTTTTAGCTGAAGGAAGAATACCTTAAACCTGGGTAGTTGAAACCCGTGGAATGGGTACCATGCAATATGACTTCAAAGGGTCTTCATTTGCTCACCGAACCTCTCCAATCCTATCACTGCTGCGTTTATGTCCCTGTACACATGCTTGATTCTCTTTTGGAGACATAGCAATCCATAGGTTTTAAGATACTTAAGGGTCAGGTACATTCTTAGGCGTTTAATATGGGGTGTTGAGTCCATTTCGTTGAGCAAGGAGTAGCTCTTGTCTATTCCATATTTGGCTTAAGGAACTTTATCTGTGCTCATTTCAATCTCTGGTTTTATGCAGCACCCCAACTCACCTTTACCCTTAAACAAGCATAAGTTGGTTTTCTAAATTTGAGACCCTGTTCTGTTCTGTAATTCAGTTCCTGTGTAGCCAAGTTTACATTCCGTGTATTACTGATATCTTATGATGTTTCTTTCTCTGTGTGACTTATTTCAGTTAGAATCATCGTACCTGAATCCACTCATTGTGCTGCTACGGGCCTGATGGCATAGATTTCACTGCTGAGTGATACTGCATTGTACGTAAGTACCACAAGTTCTTTATCCATTTTTCACTTTCTGTGATATTGAACTTGTACGGTAAACGAGGTTCTTGTAAACAGAGGCGTCCCAAACATTGGGGTGGCTGTATCTTTTTGATTTTAATTTCCCTAAGCTATAGGACCATAAGTGGAAGTGCCCTAGGCTCTGTTGCTTTGTTTTTTAGATGTTTCAGGAAACACCATACACTTCTCCCGAGTGTCTGTTGGCAGTTTACATCCCGCCCATCAGCATAACAAGGCTCCCAGTTCTCCATGGCCTGTCCTGCCTTTCTGGATTTTACACTTTTTTCAGATGGCCCTTTTGACCGGGGGGGGGGGAAGTGAGACTTCATTGTAGTGCAGATTTCCTTTGCAAGCTTGCTTGGTTGGCCAAAAAGGGCGTATGCGTTTTTTCCTGAATATATTCAGGAAAAAACGCATACGCCCTTTTTGGCCAAGTGCATCATTGTGGACGTTCTGCCTCTTTTCCTATGCTTTCAATGCAATTCCAGTCTACCTCCTGAAATCGGTTTCCTGCAATTCTGCCCCGCTTTCAAGTCCTCTTGGCAGCCTTACTTCAGTATATTTTTGGACGATAGCTGTCATTTATAACTCTGCAGGTTTGTGAATTACAGTGCCCCTGAGCTCCTTTCTTCAACTCGTTTTCTTGTGAGCTGGCCGCAACACCGCAGGATGGCTTCAGGCCCTAATCTGGTTCCGGCACGGCACGCTGAGCCTTTGGTTATTTCCTCTTCCTGGTGGGAAATGAGAGTTAAATTTGCCCGTCCAGACACCTCCAGCTAGTCTCTCATTGGTTCTCGCTATTCCTGTTCATCTTCCGCAGAAATTGCAAACTGGGCCAAACAGGAGGTTAAAGGGACTGACTCTCCAAGTCGGGAGAGTGTTAGTAAAGCGTCTGGAATGTTGCACCCGAGTACCAGGGTACGAAAACTGAGACATATTTGAACACGTCTCCCGATCACATGGTTGATCATACTCTAGGTTCCACATGCATGTTTTAGCTGAAGGAAGAATACCTTAAACCTGGGTAGTTGAAACCCGTGGAATGGGTACCATGCAATATGACTTCAAAGGGTCTTCATTTGCTCACCGAACCTCTCCAATCCTATCACTGCTGCGTTTATGTCCCTGTACACATGCTTGATTCTCTTTCGGAGACATAGCAATCCATCGGTTTTAAGATACTTAAGAGTCAGGTACATTCTTAGGCGTTTAATATGCGGTGTTGAGTCCATTTCGTTGAGCAAGGAGTAGCTCTTGTCTATTCCATATTTGGCTTAAGGAACTTTATCTGTGCTCATTTCAATCTCTGGTTTTATGCAGCACCCCAACTCACCTTTACCCTTAAACAAGCATAAGTTGGTTTTCTAAATTTGAGACCCTGTTCTGTTCTGTAATTCAGTTCCTGTGTAGCCAAGTTTACATTCCGTGTATTACTGATATCTTATGATGTTTCTTTCTCTGTGTGACTTATTTCAGTTAGAATCATCGTACCTGAATCCACTCATTGTGCTGCTACGGGCCTGATGACATAGATTTCACTGCTGAGTGATACTGCATTGTACGTAAGTACCACAAGTTCTTTATCCATTTTTCACTTTCTGTGATATTGAACTTGTACGGTAAACGAGGTTCTTGTAAACAGAGGCGTCCCAAACATTGGGGTGGCTGTATCTTTTTGATTTTAATTTCCCTAAGCTATAGGACCATAAGTGGAAGTGCCCTAGGCTCTGTTGCTTTGTTTTTTAGATGTTTCAGGAAACACCATACACTTCTCCCGAGTGTCTGTTGGCAGTTTACATCCCGCCCATCAGCATAACAAGGCTCCCAGTTCTCCATGGCCTGTCCTGCCTTTCTGGATTTTACACTTTTTTCAGATGGCCCTTTTGACCGGGGGGAAGTGAGACTTCATTGTAGTGCAGATTTCCTTTGCAAGCTTGCTTGGTTGGCCAAAAAGGGCGTATGCGTTTTTTCCTGAATATATTCAGGAAAAAACGCATATGCCCTTTTTGGCCAAGTGCATCATTGTGGACGTTCTGCCTCTTTTCCTATGCTTTCAATGCAATTCCAGTCTACCTCCTGAAATCGGTTTCCTGCAATTCTGCCCCGCTTTCAAGTCCTCTTGGCAGCCTTACTTCAGTATATTTTTGGACGATAGCTGTCATTTATAACTCTGCAGGTTTGTGAATTACAGTGCCCCTGAGCTCCTTTCTTCAACTCGCTTTCTTGTGAGCTGGCCGCAACACCGCAGGATGGCTTCAGGCCCTAATCTGGTTCCGGCACGGCACGCTGAGCCTTTGGTTATTTCCTCTTCCTGGTGGGAAATGAGAGTTAAATTTGCCCGTCCAGACACCTCCAGCTAGTCTCTCATTGGTTCTCGCTATTCCTGTTCATCTTCCGCAGAAATTGCAAACTGGGCCAAACAGGAGGTTAAAGGGACTGACTCTCCAAGTCGGGAGAGTGTTAGTAAAGCGTCTGGAATGTTGCACCCGAGTACCAGGGTACGAAAACTGAGACATATTTGAACACGTCTCCCGATCACATGGTTGATCATACTCTAGGTTCCACATGCATGTTTTAGCTGAAGGAAGAATACCTTAAACCTGGGTAGTTGAAACCCGTGGAATGGGTACCATGCAATATGACTTCAAAGGGTCTTCATTTGCTCACCGAACCTCTCCAATCCTATCACTGCTGCGTTTATGTCCCTGTACACATGCTTGATTCTCTTTCGGAGACATAGCAATCCATCGGTTTTAAGATACTTAAGGGTCAGGTACATTCTTAGGCGTTTAATATGGGGTGTTGAGTCCATTTCGTTGAGCAAGGAGTAGCTCTTGTCTATTCCATATTTGGCTTAAGGAACTTTATCTGTGCTCATTTCAATCTCTGGTTTTATGCAGCACCCCAACTCACCTTTACCCTTAAACAAGCATAAGTTGGTTTTCTAAATTTGAGACCCTGTTCTGTTCTGTAATTCAGTTTCTGTGTAGCCAAGTTTACATTCCGTGTATTACTGATATCTTATGATGTTTCTTCTTCTGTGTGACTTATTTCAGTTAGAATCATCGTACCTGAATCCACTCATTGTGCTGCTACGGGCCTGATGACATAGATTTCACTGCTGAGTGATACTGCATTGTACGTAAGTACCACAAGTTCTTTATCCATTTTTCACTTTCTGTGATATTGAACTTGTACGGTAAACGAGGTTCTTGTAAACAGAGGCGTCTCAAACATTGGGGTGGCTGTATCTTTTTGATTTTAATTTCCCTAAGCTATAGGACCATAAGTGGAAGTGCCCTAGGCTCTGTTGCTTTGTTTTTTAGATGTTTCAGGAAACACCATACACTTCTCCCGAGTGTCTGTTGGCAGTTTACATCCCGCCCATCAGCATAACAAGGCTCCCAGTTCTCCATGGCCTGTCCTGCCTTTCTGGATTTTACACTTTTTTCAGATGGCCCTTTTGACCGGGGGGAAGTGAGACTTCATTGTAGTGCAGATTTCCTTTGCAAGCTTGCTTGGTTGGCCAAAAAGGGCGTATGCGTTTTTTCCTGAATATATTCAGGAAAAAACGCATACGCCCTTTTTGGCCAAGTGCATCATTGTGGACGTTCTGCCTCTTTTCCTATGCTTTCAATGCAATTCCAGTCTACCTCCTGAAATCGGTTTCCTGCAATTCTGCCCCGCTTTCAAGTCCTCTTGGCAGCCTTACTTCAGTATATTTTTGGACGATAGTTGTCATTTATAACTCTGCAGGTTTGTGAATTACAGTGCCCCTGAGCTCCTTTCTTCAACTCGTTTTCTTGTGAGCTGGCCGCAACACCGCAGGATGGCTTCAGGCCCTAATCTGGTTCCGGCACGGCACGCTGAGCCTTTGGTTATTTCCTCTTCCTGGTGGGAAATGAGAGTTAAATTTGCCCGTCCAGACACCTCCAGCTAGTCTCTCATTGGTTCTCGCTATTCCTGTTCATCTTCCGCAGAAATTGCAAACTGGGCCAAACAGGAGGTTAAAGGGACTGACTCTCCAAGTCGGGAGAGTGTTAGTAAAGCGTCTGGAATGTTGCACCCGAGTACCAGGGTACGAAAACTGAGACATATTTGAACACGTCTCCCGATCACATGGTTGATCATACTCTAGGTTCCACATGCATGTTTTAGCTGAAGGAAGAATACCTTAAACCTGGGTAGTTGAAACCCGTGGAATGGGTACCATGCAATATGACTTCAAAGGGTCTTCATTTGCTCACCGAACCTCTCCAATCCTATCACTGCTGCGTTTATGTCCCTGTACACATGCTTGATTCTCTTTCGGAGACATAGCAATCCATAGGTTTTAAGATACTTAAGAGTCAGGTACATTCTTAGGCGTTTAATATGGGGTGTTGAGTCCATTTCGTTGAGCAAGGAGTAGCTCTTGTCTATTCCATATTTGGCTTAAGGAACTTTATCTGTGCTCATTTCAATCTCTGGTTTTATGCAGCACCCCAACTCACCTTTACCCTTAAACAAGCATAAGTTGGTTTTCTAAATTTGAGACCCTGTTCTGTTCTGTAATTCAGTTCCTGTGTAGCCAAGTTTACATTCCGTGTATTACTGATATCTTATGATGTTTCTTCTTCTGTGTGACTTATTTCAGTTAGAATCATCGTACCTGAATCCACTCATTGTGCTGCTACGGGCCTGATGACATAGATTTCACTGCTGAGTGATACTGCATTGTACGTAAGTACTACAAGTTCTTTATCCATTTTTCACTTTCTGTGATATTGAACTTGTACGGTAAACGAGGTTCTTGTAAACAGAGGCGTCCCAAACATTGGGGTGGCTGTATCTTTTTGATTTTAATTTCCCTAAACTATAGGACCATAAGTGGAAGTGCCCTAGGCTCTGTTGCTTTGTTTTTTAGATGTTTCAGGAAACACCATACACTTCTCCCGAGTGGCTGTTGGTAATTTACATCCCGCCCATCAGCATAACAAGGCTCCCAGTTCTCCATGGCCTGTCCTGCCTTTCTGGATTTTACACTTTTTTCAGATGGCCCTTTTGACCGGGGGGAAGTGAGACTTCATTGTAGTGCAGATTTCCTTTGCAAGCTTGCTTGGTTGGCCAAAAAGGGCGTATGCGTTTTTTCCTGAATATATTCAGGAAAAAACGCATACGCCCTTTTTGGCCAAGTGCATCATTGTGGACGTTCTGCCTCTTTTCCTATGCTTTCAATGCAATTCCAGTCTACCTCCTGAAATCGGTTTCCTGCAATTCTGCCCCGCTTTCAAGTCCTCTTGGCAGCCTTACTTCAGTATATTTTTGGACGATAGTTGTCATTTATAACTCTGCAGGTTTGTGAATTACAGTGCCCCTGAGCTCCTTTCTTCAACTCGTTTTCTTGTGAGCTGGCCGCAACACCGCAGGATGGCTTCAGGCCCTAATCTGGTTCCGGCACGGCACGCTGAGCCTTTGGTTATTTCCTCTTCCTGGTGGGAAATGAGAGTTAAATTTGCCCGTCCAGACACCTCCAGCTAGTCTCTCATTGGTTCTCGCTATTCCTGTTCATCTTCCGCAGAAATTGCAAACTGGGCCAAACAGGAGGTTAAAGGGACTGACTCTCCAAGTCGGGAGAGTGTTAGTAAAGCGTCTGGAATGTTGCACCCGAGTACCAGGGTACGAAAACTGAGACATATTTGAACACGTCTCCCGATCACATGGTTGATCATACTCTAGGTTCCACATGCATGTTTTAGCTGAAGGAAGAATACCTTAAACCTGGGTAGTTGAAACCCGTGGAATGGGTACCATGCAATATGACTTCAAAGGGTCTTCATTTGCTCACCGAACCTCTCCAATCCTATCACTGCTGCGTTTATGTCCCTGTACACATGCTTGATTCTCTTTCGGAGACATAGCAATCCATAGGTTTTAAGATACTTAAGAGTCAGGTACATTCTTAGGCGTTTAATATGGGGTGTTGAGTCCATTTCGTTGAGCAAGGAGTAGCTCTTGTCTATTCCATATTTGGCTTAAGGAACTTTATCTGTGCTCATTTCAATCTCTGGTTTTATGCAGCACCCCAACTCACCTTTACCCTTAAACAAGCATAAGTTGGTTTTCTAAATTTGAGACCCTGTTCTGTTCTGTAATTCAGTTCCTGTGTAGCCAAGTTTACATTCCGTGTATTACTGATATCTTATGATGTTTCTTTTTCTGTGTGACTTATTTCAGTTAGAATCATCGTACCTGAATCCACTCATTGTGCTGCTACGGGCCTGATGGCATAGATTTCACTGCTGAGTGATACTGCATTGTACGTAAGTACCACAAGTTCTTTATCCATTTTTCACTTTCTGTGATATTGAACTTGTACGGTAAACGAGGTTCTTGTAAACAGAGGCGTCCCAAACATTGGGGTGGCTGTATCTTTTTGATTTTAATTTCCCTAAGCTATAGGACCATAAGTGGAAGTGCCCTAGGCTCTGTTGCTTTGTTTTTTAGATGTTTCAGGAAACACCATACACTTCTCCCGAGTGTCTGTTGGCAGTTTACATCCCGCCCATCAGCATAACAAGGCTCCCAGTTCTCCATGGCCTGTCCTGCCTTTCTGGATTTTACACTTTTTTCAGATGGCCCTTTTGACCGGGGGGAAGTGAGACTTCATTGTAGTGCAGATTTCCTTTGCAAGCTTGCTTGGTTGGCCAAAAAGGGCGTATGCGTTTTTTCCTGAATATATTCAGGAAAAAACGCATACGCCCTTTTTGGCCAAGTGCATCATTGTGGACGTTCTGCCTCTTTTCCTATGCTTTCAATGCAATTCCAGTCTACCTCCTGAAATCGGTTTCCTGCAATTCTGCCCCGCTTTCAAGTCCTCTTGGCAGCCTTACTTCAGTATATTTTTGGACGATAGTTGTCATTTATAACTCTGCAGGTTTGTGAATTACAGTGCCCCTGAGCTCCTTTCTTCAACTCGTTTTCTTGTGAGCTGGCCGCAACACCGCAGGATGGCTTCAGGCCCTAATCTGGTTCCGGCACGGCACGCTGAGCCTTTGGTTATTTCCTCTTCCTGGTGGGAAATGAGAGTTAAATTTGCCCGTCCAGACACCTCCAGCTAGTCTCTCATTGGTTCTCGCTATTCCTGTTCATCTTCCGCAGAAATTGCAAACTGGGCCAAACAGGAGGTTAAAGGGACTGACTCTCCAAGTCGGGAGAGTGTTAGTAAAGCATCTGGAATGTTGCACCCGAGTACCAGGGTACGAAAACTGAGACATATTTGAACACGTCTCCCGATCACATGGTTGATCATACTCTAGGTTCCACATGCATGTTTTAGCTGAAGGAAGAATACCTTAAACCTGGGTAGTTGAAACCCGTGGAATGGGTACCATGCAATATGACTTCAAAGGGTCTTCATTTGCTCACCGAACCTCTCCAATCCTATCACTGCTGCGTTTATGTCCCTGTACACATGCTTGATTCTCTTTCGGAGACATAGCAATCCATAGGTTTTAAGATACTTAAGAGTCAGGTACATTCTTAGGCGTTTAATATGGGGTGTTGAGTCCATTTCGTTGAGCAAGGAGTAGCTCTTGTCTATTCCATATTTGGCTTAAGGAACTTTATCTGTGCTCATTTCAATCTCTGGTTTTATGCAGCACCCCAACTCACCTTTACCCTTAAACAAGCATAAGTTGGTTTTCTAAATTTGAGACCCTGTTCTGTTCTGTAATTCAGTTCCTGTGTAGCCAAGTTTACATTCCGTGTATTACTGATATCTTATGATGTTTCTTTTTCTGTGTGACTTATTTCAGTTAGAATCATCGTACCTGAATCCACTCATTGTGCTGCTACGGGCCTGATGGCATAGATTTCACTGCTGAGTGATACTGCATTGTACGTAAGTACCACAAGTTCTTTATCCATTTTTCACTTTCTGTGATATTGAACTTGTACGGTAAACGAGGTTCTTGTAAACAGAGGCGTCCCAAACATTGGGGTGGCTGTATCTTTTTGATTTTAATTTCCCTAAGCTATAGGACCATAAGTGGAAGTGCCCTAGGCTCTGTTGCTTTGTTTTTTAGATGTTTCAGGAAACACCATACACTTCTCCCGAGTGTCTGTTGGCAGTTTACATCCCGCCCATCAGCATAACAAGGCTCCCAGTTCTCCATGGCCTGTCCTGCCTTTCTGGATTTTACACTTTTTTCAGATGGCCCTTTTGACCGGGGGGAAGTGAGACTTCATTGTAGTGCAGATTTCCTTTGCAAGCTTGCTTGGTTGGCCAAAAAGGGCGTATGCGTTTTTTCCTGAATATATTCAGGAAAAAACGCATACGCCCTTTTTGGCCAAGTGCATCATTGTGGACGTTCTGCCTCTTTTCCTATGCTTTCAATGCAATTCCAGTCTACCTCCTGAAATCGGTTTCCTGCAATTCTGCCCCGCTTTCAAGTCCTCTTGGCAGCCTTACTTCAGTATATTTTTGGACGATAGTTGTCATTTATAACTCTGCAGGTTTGTGAATTACAGTGCCCCTGAGCTCCTTTCTTCAACTCGCTTTCTTGTGAGCTGGCCGCAACACCGCAGGATGGCTTCAGGCCCTAATCTGGTTCCGGCACGGCACGCTGAGCCTTTGGTTATTTCCTCTTCCTGGTGGGAAATGAGAGTTAAATTTGCCCGTCCAGACACCTCCAGCTAGTCTCTCATTGGTTCTCGCTATTCCTGTTCATCTTCCGCAGAAATTGCAAACTGGGCCAAACAGGAGGTTAAAGGGACTGACTCTCCAAGTCGGGAGAGTGTTAGTAAAGCGTCTGGAATGTTGCACCCGAGTACCAGGGTACGAAAACTGAGACATATTTGAACACGTCTCCCGATCACATGGTTGATCATACTCTAGGTTCCACATGCATGTTTTAGCTGAAGGAAGAATACCTTAAACCTGGGTAGTTGAAACCCGTGGAATGGGTACCATGCAATATGACTTCAAAGGGTCTTCATTTGCTCACCGAACCTCTCCAATCCTATCACTGCTGCGTTTATGTCCCTGTACACATGCTTGATTCTCTTTCGGAGACATAGCAATCCATAGGTTTTAAGATACTTAAGGGTCAGGTACATTCTTAGGCGTTTAATATGGGGTGTTGAGTCCATTTCGTTGAGCAAGGAGTAGCTCTTGTCTATTCCATATTTGGCTTAAGGAACTTTATCTGTGCTCATTTCAATCTCTGGTTTTATGCAGCACCCCAACTCACCTTTACCCTTAAACAAGCATAAGTTGGTTTTCTAAATTTGAGACCCTGTTCTGTTCTGTAATTCAGTTCCTGTGTAGCCAAGTTTACATTCCGTGTATTACTGATATCTTATGATGTTTCTTTTTCTGTGTGACTTATTTCAGTTAGAATCATCGTACCTGAATCCACTCATTGTGCTGCTACGGGCCTGATGGCATAGATTTCACTGCTGAGTGATACTGCATTGTACGTAAGTACCACAAGTTCTTTATCCATTTTTCACTTTCTGTGATATTGAACTTGTACGGTAAACGAGGTTCTTGTAAACAGAGGCGTCCCAAACATTGGGGTGGCTGTATCTTTTTGATTTTAATTTCCCTAAGCTATAGGACCATAAGTGGAAGTGCCCTAGGCTCTGTTGCTTTGTTTTTTAGATGTTTCAGGAAACACCATACACTTCTCCCGAGTGTCTGTTGGCAGTTTACATCCCGCCCATCAGCATAACAAGGCTCCCAGTTCTCCATGGCCTGTCCTGCCTTTCTGGATTTTACACTTTTTTCAGATGGCCCTTTTGACCGGGGGGAAGTGAGACTTCATTGTAGTGCAGATTTCCTTTGCAAGCTTGTTTCGTTGGCCAAAAAGGGCGTATGCGTTTTTTCCTGAATATATTCAGGAAAAAACGCATACGCCCTTTTTGGCCAAGTGCATCATTGTGGACGTTCTGCCTCTTTTCCTATGCTTTCAATGCAATTCCAGTCTACCTCCTGAAATCGGTTTCCTGCAATTCTGCCCCGCTTTCAAGTCCTCTTGGCAGCCTTACTTCAGTATATTTTTGGACGATAGCTGTCATTTATAACTCTGCAGGTTTGTGAATTACAGTGCCCCTGAGCTCCTTTCTTCAACTCGCTTTCTTGTGAGCTGGCCGCAACACCGCAGGATGGCTTCAGGCCCTAATCTGGTTCCGGCACGGCACGCTGAGCCTTTGGTTATTTCCTCTTCCTGGTGGGAAATGAGAGTTAAATTTGCCCGTCCAGACACCTCCAGCTAGTCTCTCATTGGTTCTCGCTATTCCTGTTCATCTTCCGCAGAAATTGCAAACTGGGCCAAACAGGAGGTTAAAGGGACTGACTCTCCAAGTCGGGAGAGTGTTAGTAAAGCGTCTGGAATGTTGCACCCGAGTACCAGGGTACGAAAACTGAGACATATTTGAACACGTCTCCCGATCACATGGTTGATCATACTCTAGGTTCCACATGCATGTTTTAGCTGAAGGAAGAATACCTTAAACCTGGGTAGTTGAAACCCGTGGAATGGGTACCATGCAATATGACTTCAAAGGGTCTTCATTTGCTCACCGAACCTCTCCAATCCTATCACTGCTGCGTTTATGTCCCTGTACACATGCTTGATTCTCTTTCGGAGACATAGCAATCCATAGGTTTTAAGATACTTAAGAGTCAGGTACATTCTTAGGCGTTTAATATGGGGTGTTCAGTCCATTTCGTTGAGCAAGGAGTAGCTCTTGTCTATTCCATATTTGGCTTAAGGAACTTTATCTGTGCTCATTTCAATCTCTGGTTTTATGCAGCACCCCAACTCACCTTTACCCTTAAACAAGCATAAGTTGGTTTTCTAAATTTGAGACCCTGTTCTGTTCTGTAATTCAGTTCCTGTGTAGCCAAGTTTACATTCCGTGTATTACTGATATCTTATGATGTTTCTTCTTCTGTGTGACTTATTTCAATTAGAATCATCGTACCTGAATCCACTCATTGTGCTGCTACGGGCCTGATGACATAGATTTCACTGCTGAGTGATACTGCATTGTACGTAAGTACCACAAGTTCTTTATCCATTTTTCACTTTCTGTGATATTGAACTTGTACGGTAAACGAGGTTCTTGTAAACAGAGGCGTCCCAAACATTGGGGTGGCTGTGTCTTTTTGATTTTAATTTCCCTAAGCTATAGGACCATAAGTGGAAGTGCCCTAGGCTCTGTTGCTTTGTTTTTTAGATGTTTCAGGAAACACCATACACTTCTCCCGAGTGTCTGTTGGCAGTTTACATCCCGCCCATCAGCATAACAAGGCTCCCAGTTCTCCATGGCCTGTCCTGCCTTTCTGGATTTTACACTTTTTTCAGATGGCCCTTTTGACCGGGGGGAAGTGAGACTTCATTGTAGTGCAGATTTCCTTTGCAAGCTTGCTTGGTTGGCCAAAAAGGGCGTATGCGTTTTTTCCTGAATATATTCAGGAAAAAACGCATACGCCCTTTTTGGCCAAGTGCATCATTGTGGACGTTCTGCCTCTTTTCCTATGCTTTCAATGCAATTCCAGTCTACCTCCTGAAATCGGTTTCCTGCAATTCTGCCCCGCTTTCAAGTCCTCTTGGCAGCCTTACTTCAGTATATTTTTGGACGATAGTTGTCATTTATAACTCTGCAGGTTTGTGAATTACAGTGCCCCTGAGCTCCTTTCTTCAACTCGTTTTCTTGTGAGCTGGCCGCAACACCGCAGGATGGCTTCAGGCCCTAATCTGGTTCCGGCACGGCACGCTGAGCCTTTGGTTATTTCCTCTTCCTGGTGGGAAATGAGAGTTAAATTTGCCCGTCCAGACACCTCCAGCTAGTCTCTCATTGGTTCTCGCTATTCCTGTTCATCTTCCGCAGAAATTGCAAACTGGGCCAAACAGGAGGTTAAAGGGACTGACTCTCCAAGTCGGGAGAGTGTTAGTAAAGCGTCTGGAATGTTGCACCCGAGTACCAGGGTACGAAAACTGAGACATATTTGAACACGTCTCCCGATCACATGGTTGATCATACTCTAGGTTCCACATGCATGTTTTAGCTGAAGGAAGAATACCTTAAACCTGGGTAGTTGAAACCCGTGGAATGGGTACCATGCAATATGACTTCAAAGGGTCTTCATTTGCTCACCGAACCTCTCCAATCCTATCACTGCTGCGTTTATGTCCCTGTACACATGCTTGATTCTCTTTCGGAGACATAGCAATCCATAGGTTTTAAGATACTTAAGAGTCAGGTACATTCTTAGGCGTTTAATATGGGGTGTTGAGTCCATTTCGTTGAGCAAGGAGTAGCTCTTGTCTATTCCATATTTGGCTTAAGGAACTTTATCTGTGCTCATTTCAATCTCTGGTTTTATGCAGCACCCCAACTCACCTTTACCCTTAAACAAGCATAAGTTGGTTTTCTAAATTTGAGACCCTGTTCTGTTCTGTAATTCAGTTCCTGTGTAGCCAAGTTTACATTCCGTGTATTACTGATATCTTATGATGTTTCTTTTTCTGTGTGACTTATTTCAGTTAGAATCATCGTACCTGAATCCACTCATTGTGCTGCTACGGGCCTGATGACATAGATTTCACTGCTGAGTGATACTGCATTGTACGTAAGTACCACAAGTTCTTTATCCATTTTTCACTTTCTGTGATATTGAACTTGTACGGTAAACGAGGTTCTTGTAAACAGAGGCGTCCCAAACATTGGGGTGGCTGTATCTTTTTGATTTTAATTTCCCTAAGCTATAGGACCATAAGTGGAAGTGCCCTAGGCTCTGTTGCTTTGTTTTTTAGATGTTTCAGGAAACACCATACACTTCTCCCGAGTGTCTGTTGGTAATTTACATCCCGCCCATCAGCATAACAAGGCTCCCAGTTCTCCATGGCCTGTCCTGCCTTTCTGGATTTTACACTTTTTTCAGATGGCCCTTTTGACCGGGGGGAAGTGAGACTTCATTGTAGTGCAGATTTCCTTTGCAAACTTGCTTGGTTGGCCAAAAAGGGCGTATGCGTTTTTTCCTGAATATATTCAGGAAAAAACGCATACGCCCTTTTTGGCCAAGTGCATCATTGTGGACGTTCTGCCTCTTTTCCTATGCTTTCAATGCAATTCCAGTCTACCTCCTGAAATCGGTTTCCTGCAATTCTGCCCCGCTTTCAAGTCCTCTTGGCAGCCTTACTTCAGTATATTTTTGGACGATAGTTGTCATTTATAACTCTGCAGGTTTGTGAATTACAGTGCCCCTGAGCTCCTTTCTTCAACTCGTTTTCTTGTGAGCTGGCCGCAACACCGCAGGATGGCTTCAGGCCCTAATCTGGTTCCGGCACGGCACGCTGAGCCTTTGGTTATTTCCTCTTCCTGGTGGGAAATGAGAGTTAAATTTGCCCGTCCAGACACCTCCAGCTAGTCTCTCATTGGTTCTCGCTATTCCTGTTCATCTTCCGCAGAAATTGCAAACTGGGCCAAACAGGAGGTTAAAGGGACTGACTCTCCAAGTCGGGAGAGTGTTAGTAAAGCGTCTGGAATGTTGCACCCGAGTACCAGGGTACGAAAACTGAGACATATTTGAACACGTCTCCCGATCACATGGTTGATCATACTCTAGGTTCCACATGCATGTTTTAGCTGAAGGAAGAATACCTTAAACCTGGGTAGTTGAAACCCGTGGAATGGGTACCATGCAATATGACTTCAAAGGGTCTTCATTTGCTCACCGAACCTCTCCAATCCTATCACTGCTGCGTTTATGTCCCTGTACACATGCTTGATTCTCTTTCGGAGACATAGCAATCCATAGGTTTTAAGATACTTAAGAGTCAGGTACATTCTTAGGCGTTTAATATGGGGTGTTGAGTCCATTTCGTTGAGCAAGGAGTAGCTCTTGTCTATTCCATATTTGGCTTAAGGAACTTTATCTGTGCTCATTTCAATCTCTGGTTTTATGCAGCACCCCAACTCACCTTTACCCTTAAACAAGCATAAGTTGGTTTTCTAAATTTGAGACCCTGTTCTGTTCTGTAATTCAGTTCCTGTGTAGCCAAGTTTACATTCCGTGTATTACTGATATCTTATGATGTTTCTTTTTCTGTGTGACTTATTTCAGTTAGAATCATCGTACCTGAATCCACTCATTGTGCTGCTACGGGCCTGATGGCATAGATTTCACTGCTGAGTGATACTGCATTGTACGTAAGTACCACAAGTTCTTTATCCATTTTTCACTTTCTGTGATATTGAACTTGTACGGTAAACGAGGTTCTTGTAAACAGAGGCGTCCCAAACATTGGGGTGGCTGTGTCTTTTTGATTTTAATTTCCCTAAGCTATAGGACCATAAGTGGAAGTGCCCTAGGCTCTGTTGCTTTGTTTTTTAGATGTTTCAGGAAACACCATACACTTCTCCCAAGTGTCTGTTGGCAATTTACATCCCGCCCATCAGCATAACAAGGCTCCCAGTTCTCCATGGCCTGTCCTGCCTTTCTGGATTTTACACTTTTTTCAGATGGCCCTTTTGACCGGGGGGAAGTGAGACTTCATTGTAGTGCAGATTTCCTTTGCAAGCTTGCTTGGTTGGCCAAAAAGGGCGTATGCGTTTTTTCCTGAATATATTCAAGAAAAAACGCATACGCCCTTTTTGGCCAAGTGCATCATTGTGGACGTTCTGCCTCTTTTCCTATGCTTTCAATGCAATTCCAGTCTACCTCCTGAAATCGGTTTCCTGCAATTCTGCCCCGCTTTCAAGTCCTCTTGGCAGCCTTACTTCAGTATATTTTTGGACGATAGTTGTCATTTATAACTCTGCAGGTTTGTGAATTACAGTGCCCCTGAGCTCCTTTCTTCAACTCGTTTTCTTGTGAGCTGGCCGCAACACCGCAGGATGGCTTCAGGCCCTAATCTGGTTCCGGCACGGCACGCTGAGCCTTTGGTTATTTCCTCTTCCTGGTGGGAAATGAGAGTTAAATTTGCCCGTCCAGACACCTCCAGCTAGTCTCTCATTGGTTCTCGCTATTCCTGTTCATCTTCCGCAGAAATTGCAAACTGGGCCAAACAGGAGGTTAAAGGGACTGACTCTCCAAGTCGGGAGAGTGTTAGTAAAGCGTCTGGAATGTTGCACCCGAGTACCAGGGTACGAAAACTGAGACATATTTGAACACGTCTCCCGATCACATGGTTGATCATACTCTAGGTTCCACATGCATGTTTTAGCTGAAGGAAGAATACCTTAAACCTGGGTAGTTGAAACCCGTGGAATGGGTACCATGCAATATGACTTCAAAGGGTCTTCATTTGCTCACCGAACCTCTCCAATCCTATCACTGCTGCGTTTATGTCCCTGTACACATGCTTGATTCTCTTTCGGAGACATAGCAATCCATAGGTTTTAAGATACTTAAGAGTCAGGTACATTCTTAGGCGTTTAATATGGGGTGTTGAGTCCATTTCGTTGAGCAAGGAGTAGCTCTTGTCTATTCCATATTTGGCTTAAGGAACTTTATCTGTGCTCATTTCAATCTCTGGTTTTATGCAGCACCCCAACTCACCTTTACCCTTAAACAAGCATAAGTTGGTTTTCTAAATTTGAGACCCTGTTCTGTTCTGTAATTCAGTTCCTGTGTAGCCAAGTTTACATTCCGTGTATTACTGATATCTTATGATGTTTCTTTTTCTGTGTGACTTATTTCAGTTAGAATCATCGTACCTGAATCCACTCATTGTGCTGCTACGGGCCTGATGACATAGATTTCACTGCTGAGTGATACTGCATTGTACGTAAGTACCACAAGTTCTTTATCCATTTTTCACTTTCTGTGATATTGAACTTGTATGGTAAACGAGGTTCTTGTAAACAGAGGCGTCCCAAACATTGGGGTGGCTGTATCTTTTTGATTTTAATTTCCCTAAGCTATAGGACCATAAGTGGAAGTGCCCTAGGCTCTGTTGCTTTGTTTTTTAGATGTTTCAGGAAACACGATACACTTCTCCAGAGTGTCTGTTGGCAATTTACATCCCGCCCATCAGCATAACAAGGCTCCCAGTTCTCCATGGCCTGTCCTGCCTTTCTGGATTTTACACTTTTTTCAGATGGCCCTTTTGACCAGGGGGGGGGGGAAGTGAGACTTCATTGTAGTGCAGATTTCCTTTGCAAGCTTGCTTGGTTGGCCAAAAAGGGCGTATGCGTTTTTTCCTGAATATATTCAGGAAAAAACGCATACGCCCTTTTTGGCCAAGTGCATCATTGTGGACGTTCTGCCTCTTTTCCTATGCTTTCAATGCAATTCCAGTCTACCTCCTGAAATCGGTTTCCTGCAATTCTGCCCCGCTTTCAAGTCCTCTTGGCAGCCTTACTTCAGTATATTTTTGGACGATAGTTGTCATTTATAACTCTGCAGGTTTGTGAATTACAGTGCCCCTGAGCTCCTTTCTTCAACTCGTTTTCTTGTGAGCTGGCCGCAACACCGCAGGATGGCTTCAGGCCCTAATCTGGTTCCAGCACGGCACGCTGAGCCTTTGGTTATTTCCTCTTCCTGGTGGGAAATGAGAGTTAAATTTGCCCGTCCAGACACCTCCAGCTAGTCTCTCATTGGTTCTCGCTATTCCTGTTCATCTTCCGCAGAAATTGCAAACTGGGCCAAACAGGAGGTTAAAGGGACTGACTCTCCAAGTCGGGAGAGTGTTAGTAAAGCGTCTGGAATGTTGCACCCGAGTACCAGGGTACAAAAACTGAGACATATTTGAACACGTCTCCCGATCACATGGTTGATCATACTCTAGGTTCCACATGCATGTTTTAGCTGAAGGAAGAATACCTTAAACCTGGGTAGTTGAAACCCGTGGAATGGGTACCATGCAATATGACTTCAAAGGGTCTTCATTTGCTCACCGAACCTCTCCAATCCTATCACTGCTGCGTTTATGTCCCTGTACACATGCTTGATTCTCTTTCGGAGACATAGCAATCCATAGGTTTTAAGATACTTAAGAGTCAGGTACATTCTTAGGCGTTTAATATGCGGTGTTGAGTCCATTTCGTTGAGCAAGGAGTAGCTCTTGTCTATTCCATATTTGGCTTAAGGAACTTTATCTGTGCTCATTTCAATCTCTGGTTTTATGCAGCACCCCAACTCACCTTTACCCTTAAACAAGCATAAGTTGGTTTTCTAAATTTGAGACCCTGTTCTGTTCTGTAATTCAGTTCCTGTGTAGCCAAGTTTACATTCCGTGTATTACTGATATCTTATGATGTTTCTTTTTCTGTGTGACTTATTTCAGTTAGAATCATCGTACCTGAATCCACTCATTGTGCTGCTACGGGCCTGATGACATAGATTTCACTGCTGAGTGATACTGCATTGTACGTAAGTACCACAAGTTCTTTATCCATTTTTCACTTTCTGTGATATTGAACTTGTACGGTAAACGAGGTTCTTGTAAACAGAGGCGTCCCAAACATTGGGGTGGCTGTATCTTTTTGATTTTAATTTCCCTAAGCTATAGGACCATAAGTGGAAGTGCCCTAGGCTCTGTTGCTTTGTTTTTTAGATATTTCAGGAAACACCATACACTTCTCCCGAGTGTCTGTTGGCAATTTACATCCCGCCCATCAGCATAACAAGGCTCCCAGTTCTCCATGGCCTGTCCTGCCTTTCTGGATTTTACACTTTTTTCAGATGGCCCTTTTGACCGGGGGGGGGGGGCAGTGAGACTTCATTGTAGTGCAGATTTCCTTTGCAAGCTTGCTTGGTTGGCCAAAAAGGGCGTATGCATTTTTTCCTGAATATATTCAGGAAAAAACGCATACGCCCTTTTTGGCCAAGTGCATCATTGTGGACGTTCTGCCTCTTTTCCTATGCTTTCAATGCAATTCCAGTCTACCTCCTGAAATTGGTTTCCTGCAATTCTGCCCCGCTTTCAAGTCCTCTTGGCAGCCTTACTTCAGTATATTTTTGGACGATAGTTGTCATTTATAACTCTGCAGGTTTGTGAATTACAGTGCCCCTGAGCTCCTTTCTTCAACTCGTTTTCTTGTGAGCTGGCCGCAACACCGCAGGATGGCTTCAGGCCCTAATCTGGTTCCGGCACGGCACGCTGAGCCTTTGGTTATTTCCTCTTCCTGGTGGGAAATGAGAGTTAAATTTGCCCGTCCAGACACCTCCAGCTAGTCTCTCATTGGTTCTCGCTATTCCTGTTCATCTTCCGCAGAAATTGCAAACTGGGCCAAACAGGAGGTTAAAGGGACTGACTCTCCAAGTCGGGAGAGTGTTAGTAAAGCGTCTGGAATGTTGCACCCGAGTACCAGGGTACAAAAACTGAGACATATTTGAACACATCTCCCGATCACATGGTTGATCATACTCTAGGTTCCACATGCATGTTTTAGCTGAAGGAAGAATACCTTAAACCTGGGTAGTTGAAACCCGTGGAATGGGTACCATGCAATATGACTTCAAAGGGTCTTCATTTGCTCACCGAACCTCTCCAATCCTATCACTGCTGCGTTTATGTCCCTGTACACATGCTTGATTCTCTTTCGGAGACATAGCAATCCATCGGTTTTAAGATACTTAAGAGTCAGGTACATTCTTAGGCGTTTAATATGCGGTGTTGAGTCCATTTCGTTGAGCAAGGAGTAGCTCTTGTCTATTCCATATTTGGCTTAAGGAACTTTATCTGTGCTCATTTCAATCTCTGGTTTTATGCAGCACCCCAACTCACCTTTACCCTTAAACAAGCATAAGTTGGTTTTCTAAATTTGAGACCCTGTTCTGTTCTGTAATTCAGTTCCTGTGTAGCCAAGTTTACATTCCGTGTATTACTGATATCTTATGATGTTTCTTTTTCTGTGTGACTTATTTCAGTTAGAATCATCGTACCTGAATCCACTCATTGTGCTGCTACGGGCCTGATGGCATAGATATCACTGCTGAGTGATACTGCATTGTACGTAAGTACCACAAGTTCTTTATCCATTTTTCACTTTCTGTGATATTGAACTTGTACGGTAAACGAGGTTCTTGTAAACAGAGGCGTCCCAAACATTGGGGTGGCTGTATCTTTTTGATTTTAATTTCCCTAAGCTATAGGACCATAAGTGGAAGTGCCCTAGGCTCTGTTGCTTTGTTTTTTAGATGTTTCAGGAAACACCATACACTTCTCCCGAGTGTCTGTTGGCAATTTACATCCCGCCCATCAGCATAACAAGGCTCCCAGTTCTCCATGGCCTGTCCTGCCTTTCTGGATTTTACACTTTTTTCAGATGGCCCTTTTGACCGGGGGGGGGGGGAAGTGAGACTTCATTGTAGTGCAGATTTCCTTTGCAAGCTTGCTTGGTTGGCCAAAAAGGGCGTATGCGTTTTTTCCTGAATATATTCAGGAAAAAACGCATACGCCCTTTTTGGCCAAGTGCATCATTGTGGACGTTCTGCCTCTTTTCCTATGCTTTCAATGCAATTCCAGTCTACCTCCTGAAATCGGTTTCCTGCAATTCTGCCCCGCTTTCAAGTCCTCTTGGCAGCCTTACTTCAGTATATTTTTGGACGATAGTTGTCATTTATAACTCTGCAGGTTTGTGAATTACAGTGCCCCTGAGCTCCTTTCTTCAACTCGTTTTCTTGTGAGCTGGCCGCAACACCGCAGGATGGCTTCAGGCCCTAATCTGGTTCCGGCACGGCACGCTGAGCCTTTGGTTATTTCCTCTTCCTGGTGGGAAATGAGAGTTAAATTTGCCCGTCCAGACACCTCCAGCTAGTCTCTCATTGGTTCTCGCTATTCCTGTTCATCTTCCGCAGAAATTGCAAACTGGGCCAAACAGGAGGTTAAAGGGACTGACTCTCCAAGTCGGGAGAGTGTTAGTAAAGCGTCTGGAATGTTGCACCCGAGTACCAGGGTACGAAAACTGAGACATATTTGAACACGTCTCCCGATCACATGGTTGATCATACTCTAGGTTCCACATGCATGTTTTAGCTGAAGGAAGAATACCTTAAACCTGGGTAGTTGAAACCCGTGGAATGGGTACCATGCAATATGACTTCAAAGGGTCTTCATTTGCTCACCGAACCTCTCCAATCCTATCACTGCTGCGTTTATGTCCCTGTACACATGCTTGATTCTCTTTCGGAGACATAGCAATCCATCGGTTTTAAGATACTTAAGAGTCAGGTACATTCTTAGGCGTTTAATATGGGGTGTTGAGTCCATTTCGTTGAGCAAGGAGTAGCTCTTGTCTATTCCATATTTGGCTTAAGGAACTTTATCTGTGCTCATTTCAATCTCTGGTTTTATGCAGCACCCCAACTCACCTTTACCCTTAAACAAGCATAAGTTGGTTTTCTAAATTTGAGACCCTGTTCTGTTCTGTAATTCAGTTCCTGTGTAGCCAAGTTTACATTCCGTGTATTACTGATATCTTATGATGTTTCTTTTTCTGTGTGACTTATTTCAGTTAGAATCATCGTACCTGAATCCACTCATTGTGCTGCTACGGGCCTGATGGCATAGATTTCACTGCTGAGTGATACTGCATTGTACGTAAGTACCACAAGTTCTTTATCCATTTTTCACTTTCTGTGATATTGAACTTGTACGGTAAACGAGGTTCTTGTAAACAGAGGCGTCCCAAACATTGGGGTGGCTGTGTCTTTTTGATTTTAATTTCCCTAAGCTATAGGACCATAAGTGGAAGTGCCCTAGGCTCTGTTGCTTTGTTTTTTAGATGTTTCAGGAAACACCATACACTTCTCCCGAGTGTCTGTTGGCAATTTACATCCCGCCCATCAGCATAACAAGGCTCCCAGTTCTCCATGGCCTGTCCTGCCTTTCTGGATTTTACACTTTTTTCAGATGGCCCTTTTGACCGGGGGGAAGTGAGACTTCATTGTAGTGCAGATTTCCTTTGCAAGCTTGCTTGGTTGGCCAAAAAGGGCGTATGCGTTTTTTCCTGAATATATTCAGGAAAAAACGCATACGCCCTTTTTGGCCAAGTGCATCATTGTGGACGTTCTGCCTCTTTTCCTATGCTTTCAATGCAATTCCAGTCTACCTCCTGAAATCGGTTTCCTGCAATTCTGCCCCGCTTTCAAGTCCTCTTGGCAGCCTTACTTCAGTATATTTTTGGACGATAGTTGTCATTTATAACTCTGCAGGTTTGTGAATTACAGTGCCCCTGAGCTCCTTTCTTCAACTCGTTTTCTTGTGAGCTGGCCGCAACACCGCAGGATGGCTTCAGGCCCTAATCTGGTTCCGGCACGGCACGCTGAGCCTTTGGTTATTTCCTCTTCCTGGTGGGAAATGAGAGTTAAATTTGCCCGTCCAGACACCTCCAGCTAGTCTCTCATTGGTTCTCGCTATTCCTGTTCATCTTCCGCAGAAATTGCAAACTGGGCCAAACAGGAGGTTAAAGGGACTGACTCTCCAAGTCGGGAGAGTGTTAGTAAAGCGTCTGGAATGTTGCACCCGAGTACCAGGGTACGAAAACTGAGACATATTTGAACACGTCTCCCGATCACATGGTTGATCATACTCTAGGTTCCACATGCATGTTTTAGCTGAAGGAAGAATACCTTAAACCTGGGTAGTTGAAACCCGTGGAATGGGTACCATGCAATATGACTTCAAAGGGTCTTCATTTGCTCACCGAACCTCTCCAATCCTATCACTGCTGCGTTTATGTCCCTGTACACATGCTTGATTCTCTTTCGGAGACATAGCAATCCATAGGTTTTAAGATACTTAAGAGTCAGGTACATTCTTAGGCGTTTAATATGGGGTGTTGAGTCCATTTCGTTGAGCAAGGAGTAGCTCTTGTCTATTCCATATTTGGCTTAAGGAACTTTATCTGTGCTCATTTCAATCTCTGGTTTTATGCAGCACCCCAACTCACCTTTACCCTTAAACAAGCATAAGTTGGTTTTCTAAATTTGAGACCCTGTTCTGTTCTGTAATTCAGTTCCTGTGTAGCCAAGTTTACATTCCGTGTATTACTGATATCTTATGATGTTTCTTTTTCTGTGTGACTTATTTCAGTTAGAATCATCGTACCTGAATCCACTCATTGTGCTGCTACGGGCCTGATGGCATAGATTTCACTGCTGAGTGATACTGCATTGTACGTAAGTACCACAAGTTCTTTATCCATTTTTCACTTTCTGTGATATTGAACTTGTACGGTAAACGAGGTTCTTGTAAACAGAGGCGTCCCAAACATTGGGGTGGCTGTGTCTTTTTGATTTTAATTTCCCTAAGCTATAGGACCATAAGTGGAAGTGCCCTAGGCTCTGTTGCTTTGTTTTTTAGATGTTTCAGGAAACACCATACACTTCTCCCGAGTGTCTGTTGGCAGTTTACATCCCGCCCATCAGCATAACAAGGCTCCCAGTTCTCCATGGCCTGTCCTGCCTTTCTGGATTTTACACTTTTTTCAGATGGCCCTTTTGACCGGGGGGAAGTGAGACTTCATTGTAGTGCAGATTTCCTTTGCAAGCTTGCTTGGTTGGCCAAAAAGGGCGTATGCGTTTTTTCCTGAATATATTCAGGAAAAAACGCATACGCCCTTTTTGGCCAAGTGCATCATTGTGGACGTTCTGCCTCTTTTCCTATGCTTTCAATGCAATTCCAGTCTACCTCCTGAAATCGGTTTCCTGCAATTCTGCCCCGCTTTCAAGTCCTCTTGGCAGCCTTACTTCAGTATATTTTTGGACGATAGCTGTCATTTATAACTGTGCAGGTTTGTGAATTACAGTGCCCCTGAGCTCCTTTCTTCAACTCGCTTTCTTGTGAGCTGGCCGCAACACCGCAGGATGGCTTCAGGCCCTAATCTGGTTCCGGCACGGCACGCTGAGCCTTTGGTTATTTCCTCTTCCTGGTGGGAAATGAGAGTTAAATTTGCCCGTCCAGACACCTCCAGCTAGTCTCTCATTGGTTCTCGCTATTCCTGTTCATCTTCCGCAGAAATTGCAAACTGGGCCAAACAGGAGGTTAAAGGGACTGACTCTCCAAGTCGGGAGAGTGTTAGTAAAGCGTCTGGAATGTTGCACCCGAGTACCAGGGTACGAAAACTGAGACATATTTGAACACGTCTCCCGATCACATGGTTGATCATACTCTAGGTTCCACATGCATGTTTTAGCTGAAGGAAGAATACCTTAAACCTGGGTAGTTGAAACCCGTGGAATGGGTACCATGCAATATGACTTCAAAGGGTCTTCATTTGCTCACCGAACCTCTCCAATCCTATCACTGCTGCGTTTATGTCCCTGTACACATGCTTGATTCTCTTTCGGAGACATAGCAATCCATAGGTTTTAAGATACTTAAGAGTCAGGTACATTCTTAGGCGTTTAATATGGGGTGTTGAGTCCATTTCGTTGAGCAAGGAGTAGCTCTTGTCTATTCCATATTTGGCTTAAGGAACTTTATCTGTGCTCATTTCAATCTCTGGTTTTATGCAGCACCCCAACTCACCTTTACCCTTAAACAAGCATAAGTTGGTTTTCTAAATTTGAGACCCTGTTCTGTTCTGTAATTCAGTTCCTGTGTAGCCAAGTTTACATTCCGTGTATTACTGATATCTTATGATGTTTCTTTTTCTGTGTGACTTATTTCAGTTAGAATCATCGTACCTGAATCCACTCATTGTGCTGCTACGGGCCTGATGGCATAGATTTCACTGCTGAGTGATACTGCATTGTACGTAAGTACCACAAGTTCTTTATCCATTTTTCACTTTCTGTGATATTGAACTTGTACGGTAAACGAGGTTCTTGTAAACAGAGGCGTCCCAAACATTGGGGTGGCTGTATCTTTTTGATTTTAATTTCCCTAAGCTATAGGACCATAAGTGGAAGTGCCCTAGGCTCTGTTGCTTTGTTTTTTAGATGTTTCAGGAAACACCATACACTTCTCCCGAGTGTCTGTTGGCAGTTTACATCCCGCCCATCAGCATAACAAGGCTCCCAGTTCTCCATGGCCTGTCCTGCCTTTCTGGATTTTACACTTTTTTCAGATGGCCCTTTTGACCGGGGGGAAGTGAGACTTCATTGTAGTGCAGATTTCCTTTGCAAGCTTGCTTGGTTGGCCAAAAAGGGCGTATGCGTTTTTTCCTGAATATATTCAGGAAAAAACGCATACGCCCTTTTTGGCCAAGTGCATCATTGTGGACGTTCTGCCTCTTTTCCTATGCTTTCAATGCAATTCCAGTCTACCTCCTGAAATCGGTTTCCTGCAATTCTGCCCCGCTTTCAAGTCCTCTTGGCAGCCTTACTTCAGTATATTTTTGGACGATAGCTGTCATTTATAACTCTGCAGGTTTGTGAATTACAGTGCCCCTGAGCTCCTTTCTTCAACTCGTTTTCTTGTGAGCTGGCCGCAACACCGCAGGATGGCTTCAGGCCCTAATCTGGTTCCGGCACGGCACGCTGAGCCTTTGGTTATTTCCTCTTCCTGGTGGGAAATGAGAGTTAAATTTGCCCGTCCAGACACCTCCAGCTAGTCTCTCATTGGTTCTCGCTATTCCTGTTCATCTTCCGCAGAAATTGCAAACTGGGCCAAACAGGAGGTTAAAGGGACTGACTCTCCAAGTCGGGAGAGTGTTAGTAAAGCGTCTGGAATGTTGCACCCGAGTACCAGGGTACGAAAACTGAGACATATTTGAACACGTCTCCCGATCACATGGTTGATCATACTCTAGGTTCCACATGCATGTTTTAGCTGAAGGAAGAATACCTTAAACCTGGGTAGTTGAAACCCGTGGAATGGGTACCATGCAATATGACTTCAAAGGGTCTTCATTTGCTCACCGAACCTCTCCAATCCTATCACTGCTGCGTTTATGTCCCTGTACACATGCTTGATTCTCTTTCGGAGACATAGCAATCCATCGGTTTTAAGATACTTAAGAGTCAGGTACATTCTTAGGCGTTTAATATGGGGTGTTGAGTCCATTTCGTTGAGCAAGGAGTAGCTCTTGTCTATTCCATATTTGGCTTAAGGAACTTTATCTGTGCTCATTTCAATCTCTGGTTTTATGCAGCACCCCAACTCACCTTTACCCTTAAACAAGCATAAGTTGGTTTTCTAAATTTGAGACCCTGTTCTGTTCTGTAATTCAGTTCCTGTGTAGCCAAGTTTACATTCCGTGTATTACTGATATCTTATGATGTTTCTTCTTCTGTGTGACTTATTTCAGTTAGAATCATCGTACCTGAATCCACTCATTGTGCTGCTACGGGCCTGATGGCATAGATTTCACTGCTGAGTGATACTGCATTGTACGTAAGTACCACAAGTTCTTTATCCATTTTTCACTTTCTGTGATATTGAACTTGTACGGTAAACGAGGTTCTTGTAAACAGAGGCGTCCCAAACATTGGGGTGGCTGTATCTTTTTGATTTTAATTTCCCTAAGCTATAGGACCATAAGTGGAAGTGCCCTAGGCTCTGTTGCTTTGTTTTTTAGATGTTTCAGGAAACACCATACACTTCTCCCGAGTGTCTGTTGGCAGTTTACATCCCGCCCATCAGCATAACAAGGCTCCCAGTTCTCCATGGCCTGTCCTGCCTTTCTGGATTTTACACTTTTTTCAGATGGCCCTTTTGACCGGGGGGAAGTGAGACTTCATTGTAGTGCAGATTTCCTTTGCAAGCTTGCTTGGTTGGCCAAAAAGGGCGTATGCGTTTTTTCCTGAATATATTCAGGAAAAAACGCATATGCCCTTTTTGGCCAAGTGCATCATTGTGGACGTTCTGCCTCTTTTCCTATGCTTTCAATGCAATTCCAGTCTACCTCCTGAAATCGGTTTCCTGCAATTCTGCCCCGCTTTCAAGTCCTCTTGGCAGCCTTACTTCAGTATATTTTTGGACGATAGCTGTCATTTATAACTCTGCAGGTTTGTGAATTACAGTGCCCCTGAGCTCCTTTCTTCAACTCGCTTTCTTGTGAGCTGGCCGCAACACCGCAGGATGGCTTCAGGCCCTAATCTGGTTCCGGCACGGCACGCTGAGCCTTTGGTTATTTCCTCTTCCTGGTGGGAAATGAGAGTTAAATTTGCCCGTCCAGACACCTCCAGCTAGTCTCTCATTGGTTCTCGCTATTCCTGTTCATCTTCCGCAGAAATTGCAAACTGGGCCAAACAGGAGGTTAAAGGGACTGACTCTCCAAGTCGGGAGAGTGTTAGTAAAGCGTCTGGAATGTTGCACCCGAGTACCAGGGTACGAAAACTGAGACATATTTGAACACGTCTCCCGATCACATGGTTGATCATACTCTAGGTTCCACATGCATGTTTTAGCTGAAGGAAGAATACCTTAAACCTGGGTAGTTGAAACCCGTGGAATGGGTACCATGCAATATGACTTCAAAGGGTCTTCATTTGCTCACCGAACCTCTCCAATCCTATCACTGCTGCGTTTATGTCCCTGTACACATGCTTGATTCTCTTTCGGAGACATAGCAATCCATCGGTTTTAAGATACTTAAGGGTCAGGTACATTCTTAGGCGTTTAATATGGGGTGTTGAGTCCATTTCGTTGAGCAAGGAGTAGCTCTTGTCTATTCCATATTTGGCTTAAGGAACTTTATCTGTGCTCATTTCAATCTCTGGTTTTATGCAGCACCCCAACTCACCTTTACCCTTAAACAAGCATAAGTTGGTTTTCTAAATTTGAGACCCTGTTCTGTTCTGTAATTCAGTTTCTGTGTAGCCAAGTTTACATTCCGTGTATTACTGATATCTTATGATGTTTCTTCTTCTGTGTGACTTATTTCAGTTAGAATCATAGTACCTGAATCCACTCATTGTGCTGCTACGGGCCTGATGACATAGATTTCACTGCTGAGTGATACTGCATTGTACGTAAGTACCACAAGTTCTTTATCCATTTTTCACTTTCTGTGATATTGAACTTGTACGGTAAACGAGGTTCTTGTAAACAGAGGCGTCTCAAACATTGGGGTGGCTGTATCTTTTTGATTTTAATTTCCCTAAGCTATAGGACCATAAGTGGAAGTGCCCTAGGCTCTGTTGCTTTGTTTTTTAGATGTTTCAGGAAACACCATACACTTCTCCCGAGTGTCTGTTGGCAGTTTACATCCCGCCCATCAGCATAACAAGGCTCCCAGTTCTCCATGGCCTGTCCTGCCTTTCTGGATTTTACACTTTTTTCAGATGGCCCTTTTGACCGGGGGGAAGTGAGACTTCATTGTAGTGCAGATTTCCTTTGCAAGCTTGCTTGGTTGGCCAAAAAGGGCGTATGCGTTTTTTCCTGAATATATTCAGGAAAAAACGCATACGCCCTTTTTGGCCAAGTGCATCATTGTGGACGTTCTGCCTCTTTTCCTATGCTTTCAATGCAATTCCAGTCTACCTCCTGAAATCGGTTTCCTGCAATTCTGCCCCGCTTTCAAGTCCTCTTGGCAGCCTTACTTCAGTATATTTTTGGACGATAGTTGTCATTTATAACTCTGCAGGTTTGTGAATTACAGTGCCCCTGAGCTCCTTTCTTCAACTCGTTTTCTTGTGAGCTGGCCGCAACACCGCAGGATGGCTTCAGGCCCTAATCTGGTTCCGGCACGGCACGCTGAGCCTTTGGTTATTTCCTCTTCCTGGTGGGAAATGAGAGTTAAATTTGCCCGTCCAGACACCTCCAGCTAGTCTCTCATTGGTTCTCGCTATTCCTGTTCATCTTCCGCAGAAATTGCAAACTGGGCCAAACAGGAGGTTAAAGGGACTGACTCTCCAAGTCGGGAGAGTGTTAGTAAAGCGTCTGGAATGTTGCACCCGAGTACCAGGGTACGAAAACTGAGACATATTTGAACACGTCTCCCGATCACATGGTTGATCATACTCTAGGTTCCACATGCATGTTTTAGCTGAAGGAAGAATACCTTAAACCTGGGTAGTTGAAACCCGTGGAATGGGTACCATGCAATATGACTTCAAAGGGTCTTCATTTGCTCACCGAACCTCTCCAATCCTATCACTGCTGCGTTTATGTCCCTGTACACATGCTTGATTCTCTTTTGGAGACATAGCAATCCATAGGTTTTAAGATACTTAAGAGTCAGGTACATTCTTAGGCGTTTAATATGGGGTGTTGAGTCCATTTCGTTGAGCAAGGAGTAGCTCTTGTCTATTCCATATTTGGCTTAAGGAACTTTATCTGTGCTCATTTCAATCTCTGGTTTTATGCAGCACCCCAACTCACCTTTACCCTTAAACAAGCATAAGTTGGTTTTCTAAATTTGAGACCCTGTTCTGTTCTGTAATTCAGTTCCTGTGTAGCCAAGTTTACATTCCGTGTATTACTGATATCTTATGATGTTTCTTTTTCTGTGTGACTTATTTCAGTTAGAATCATCGTACCTGAATCCACTCATTGTGCTGCTACGGGCCTGATGACATAGATTTCACTGCTGAGTGATACTGCATTGTACGTAAGTACCACAAGTTCTTTATCCATTTTTCACTTTCTGTGATATTGAACTTGTACGGTAAACGAGGTTCTTGTAAACAGAGGCGTCCCAAACATTGGGGTGGCTGTATCTTTTTGATTTTAATTTCCCTAAGCTATAGGACCATAAGTGGAAGTGCCCTAGGCTCTGTTGCTTTGTTTTTTAGATGTTTCAGGAAACACCATACACTTCTCCCGAGTGTCTGTTGGCAATTTACATCCCGCCCATCAGCATAACAAGGCTCCCAGTTCTCCATGGCCTGTCCTGCCTTTCTGGATTTTACACTTTTTTCAGATGGCCCTTTTGACCGGGGGGGGGGGGCAGTGAGACTTCATTGTAGTGCAGATTTCCTTTGCAAGCTTGCTTGGTTGGCCAAAAAGGGCGTATGCATTTTTTCCTGAATATATTCAGGAAAAAACGCATACGCCCTTTTTGGCCAAGTGCATCATTGTGGACGTTCTGCCTCTTTTCCTATGCTTTCAATGCAATTCCAGTCTACCTCCTGAAATCGGTTTCCTGCAATTCTGCCCCGCTTTCAAGTCCTCTTGGCAGCCTTACTTCAGTATATTTTTGGACGATAGTTGTCATTTATAACTCTGCAGGTTTGTGAATTACAGTGCCCCTGAGCTCCTTTCTTCAACTCGTTTTCTTGTGAGCTGGCCGCAACACCGCAGGATGGCTTCAGGCCCTAATCTGGTTCCGGCACGGCACGCTGAGCCTTTGGTTATTTCCTCTTCCTGGTGGGAAATGAGAGTTAAATTTGCCCGTCCAGACACCTCCAGCTAGTCTCTCATTGGTTCTCGCTATTCCTGTTCATCTTCCGCAGAAATTGCAAACTGGGCCAAACAGGAGGTTAAAGGGACTGACTCTCCAAGTCGGGAGAGTGTTAGTAAAGCGTCTGGAATGTTGCACCCGAGTACCAGGGTACGAAAACTGAGACATATTTGAACACGTCTCCCGATCACATGGTTGATCATACTCTAGGTTCCACATGCATGTTTTAGCTGAAGGAAGAATACCTTAAACCTGGGTAGTTGAAACCCGTGGAATGGGTACCATGCAATATGACTTCAAAGGGTCTTCATTTGCTCACCGAACCTCTCCAATCCTATCACTGCTGCGTTTATGTCCCTGTACACATGCTTGATTCTCTTTCGGAGACATAGCAATCCATAGGTTTTAAGATACTTAAGAGTCAGGTACATTCTTAGGCGTTTAATATGCGGTGTTGAGTCCATTTCGTTGAGCAAGGAGTAGCTCTTGTCTATTCCATATTTGGCTTAAGGAACTTTATCTGTGCTCATTTCAATCTCTGGTTTTATGCAGCACCCCAACTCACCTTTACCCTTAAACAAGCATAAGTTGGTTTTCTAAATTTGAGACCCTGTTCTGTTCTGTAATTCAGTTCCTGTGTAGCCAAGTTTACATTCCGTGTATTACTGATATCTTATGATGTTTCTTTCTCTGTGTGACTTATTTCAGTTAGAATCATCGTACCTGAATCCACTCATTGTGCTGCTACGGGCCTGATGACATAGATTTCACTGCTGAGTGATACTGCATTGTACGTAAGTACCACAAGTTCTTTATCCATTTTTCACTTTCTGTGATATTGAACTTGTACGGTAAATGAGGTTCTTGTAAACAGAGGCGTCCCAAACATTGGGGTGGCTGTATCTTTTTGATTTTAATTTCCCTAAGCTATAGGACCATAAGTGGAAGTGCCCTAGGCTCTGTTGCTTTGTTTTTTAGATGTTTCAGGAAACACCATACACTTCTCCCGAGTGTCTGTTGGCAGTTTACATCCCGCCCATCAGCATAACAAGGCTCCCAGTTCTCCATGGCCTATCCTGCCTTTCTGGATTTTACACTTTTTTCAGATGGCCCTTTTGACCGGGGGGAAGTGAGACTTCATTGTAGTGCAGATTTCCTTTGCAAGCTTGCTTGGTTGGCCAAAAAGGGCGTATGCTTTTTTTCCTGAATATATTCAGGAAAAAACGCATACGCCCTTTTTGGCCAAGTGCATCATTGTGGACGTTCTGCCTCTTTTCCTATGCTTTCAATGCAATTCCAGTCTACCTCCTGAAATCGGTTTCCTGCAATTCTGCCCCGCTTTCAAGTCCTCTTGGCAGCCTTACTTCAGTATATTTTTGGACGATAGCTGTCATTTATAACTCTGCAGGTTTGTGAATTACAGTGCCCCTGAGCTCCTTTCTTCAACTCGCTTTCTTGTGAGCTGGCCGCAACACCGCAGGATGGCTTCAGGCCCTAATCTGGTTCCGGCACGGCACGCTGAGCCTTTGGTTATTTCCTGTTCCTGGTGGGAAATGAGAGTTAAATTTGCCCGTCCAGACACCTCCAGCTAGTCTCTCATTGGTTCTCGCTATTCCTGTTCATCTTCCGCAGAAATTGCAAACTGGGCCAAACAGGAGGTTAAAGGGACTGACTCTCCAAGTGGGGAGAGTGTTAGTAAAGCGTCTGGAATGTTGCACCCGAGTACCAGGGTACGAAAACTGAGACATATTTGAACACGTCTCCCGATCACATGGTTGATCATACTCTAGGTTCCACATGCATGTTTTAGCTGAAGGAAGAATACCTTAAACCTGGGTAGTTGAAACCCGTGGAATGGGTACCATGCAATATGACTTCAAAGGGTCTTCATTTGCTCACCGAACCTCTCCAATCCTATCACTGCTGCGTTTATGTCCCTGTACACATGCTTGATTCTCTTTCGGAGACATAGCAATCCATTGGTTTTAAGATACTTAAGGGTCAGGTACATTCTTAGGCGTTTAATATGGGGTGTTGAGTCCATTTCGTTGAGCAAGGAGTAGCTCTTGTCTATTCCATATTTGGCTTAAGGAACTTTATCTGTGCTCATTTCAATCTCTGGTTTTATGCAGCACCCCAACTCACCTTTACCCTTAAACAAGCATAAGTTGGTTTTCTAAATTTGAGACCCTGTTCTGTTCTGTAATTCATTTTCTGTGTAGCCTAGTTTACATTCCGTGTATTACTGATATCTTATGATGTTTCTTCTTCTGTGTGACTTATTTCAGTTAGAATCATCGTACCTGAATCCACTCATTGTGCTGCTACGGGCCTGATGACATAGATTTCACTGCTGAGTGATACTGCATTGTACGTAAGTACCACAAGTTCTTTATCCATTTTTCACTTTCTGTGATATTGAACTTGTACGGTAAACGAGGTTCTTGTAAACAGAGGCGTCTCAAACATTGGGGTGGCTGTATCTTTTTGATTTTAATTTCCCTAAGCTATAGGACCATAAGTGGAAGTGCCCTAGGCTCTGTTGCTTTGTTTTTTAGATGTTTCAGGAAACACCATACACTTCTCCCGAGTGTCTGTTGGCAGTTTACATCCCGCCCATCAGCATAACAAGGCTCCCAGTTCTCCATGGCCTGTCCTGCCTTTCTGGATTTTACACTTTTTTCAGATGGCCCTTTTGACCGGGGGGAAGTGAGACTTCATTGTAGTGCAGATTTCCTTTGCAAGCTTGCTTGGTTGGCCAAAAAGGGCGTATGCGTTTTTTCCTGAATATATTCAGGAAAAAACGCATACGCCCTTTTTGGCCAAGTGCATCATTGTGGACGTTCTGCCTCTTTTCCTATGCTTTCAATGCAATTCCAGTCTACCTCCTGAAATCGGTTTCCTGCAATTCTGCCCCGCTTTCAAGTCCTCTTGGCAGCCTTACTTCAGTATATTTTTGGACGATAGTTGTCATTTATAACTCTGCAGGTTTGTGAATTACAGTGCCCCTGAGCTCCTTTCTTCAACTCGTTTTCTTGTGAGCTGGCCGCAACACCGCAGGATGGCTTCAGGCCCTAATCTGGTTCCGGCACGGCACGCTGAGCCTTTGGTTATTTCCTCTTCCTGGTGGGAAATGAGAGTTAAATTTGCCCGTCCAGACACCTCCAGCTAGTCTCTCATTGGTTCTCGCTATTCCTGTTCATCTTCCGCAGAAATTGCAAACTGGGCCAAACAGGAGGTTAAAGGGACTGACTCTCCAAGTCGGGAGAGTGTTAGTAAAGCGTCTGGAATGTTGCACCCGAGTACCAGGGTACGAAAACTGAGACATATTTGAACACGTCTCCCGATCACATGGTTGATCATACTCTAGGTTCCACATGCATGTTTTAGCTGAAGGAAGAATACCTTAAACCTGGGTAGTTGAAACCCGTGGAATGGGTACCATGCAATATGACTTCAAAGGGTCTTCATTTGCTCACCGAACCTCTCCAATCCTAACACTGCTGCGTTTATGTCCCTGTACACATGCTTGATTCTCTTTTGGAGACATAGCAATCCATAGGTTTTAAGATACTTAAGAGTCAGGTACATTCTTAGGCGTTTAATATGGGGTGTTGAGTCCATTTCGTTGAGCAAGGAGTAGCTCTTGTCTATTCCATATTTGGCTTAAGGAACTTTATCTGTGCTCATTTCAATCTCTGGTTTTATGCAGCACCCCAACTCACCTTTACCCTTAAACAAGCATAAGTTGGTTTTCTAAATTTGAGACCCTGTTCTGTTCTGTAATTCAGTTCCTGTGTAGCCAAGTTTACATTCTGTGTATTACTGATATCTTATGATGTTTCTTTTTCTGTGTGACTTATTTCAGTTAGAATCATCGTACCTGAATCCACTCATTGTGCTGCTACGGGCCTGATGACATAGATTTCACTGCTGAGTGATACTGCATTGTACGTAAGTACCACAAGTTCTTTATCCATTTTTCACTTTCTGTGATATTGAACTTGTACGGTAAACGAGGTTCTTGTAAACAGAGGCGTCCCAAACATTGGGGTGGCTGTATCTTTTTGATTTTAATTTCCCTAAGCTATAGGACCATAAGTGGAAGTGCCCTCGGCTCTGTTGCTTTGTTTTTTAGATGTTTCAGGAAACACCATACACTTCTCCCGAGTGTCTGTTGGCAGTTTACATCCCGCCCATCAGCATAACAAGGCTCCCAGTTCTCCATGGCCTGTCCTGCCTTTCTGGATTTTACACTTTTTTCAGATGGCCCTTTTGACCGGCGGTGGGGGGCAGTGAGACTTCATTGTAGTGCAGATTTCCTTTGCAAGCTTGCTTGGTTGGCCAAAAAGGGCGTATGCGTTTTTTCCTGAATATATTCAGGAAAAAACGCATACGCCCTTTTTGGCCAAGTGCATCATTGTGGACGTTCTGCCTCTTTTCCTATGCTTTCAATGCAATTCCAGTCTACCTCCTGAAATCGGTTTCCTGCAATTCTGCCCCGCTTTCAAGTCCTCTTGGCAGCCTTACTTCAGTATATTTTTGGACGATAGTTGTCATTTATAACTCTGCAGGTTTGTGAATTACAGTGCCCCTGAGCTCCTTTCTTCAACTCGTTTTCTTGTGAGCTGGCCGCAACACCGCAGGATGGCTTCAGGCCCTAATCTGGTTCCGGCACGGCACGCTGAGCCTTTGGTTATTTCCTCTTCCTGGTGGGAAATGAGAGTTAAATTTGCCCGTCCAGACACCTCCAGCTAGTCTCTCATTGGTTCTCGCTATTCCTGTTCATCTTCCGCAGAAATTGCAAACTGGGCCAAACAGGAGGTTAAAGGGACTGACTCTCCAAGTCGGGAGAGTGTTAGTAAAGCGTCTGGAATGTTGCACCCGAGTACCAGGGTACGAAAACTGAGACATATTTGAACACGTCTCCCGATCACATGGTTGATCATACTCTAGGTTCCACATGCATGTTTTAGCTGAAGGAAGAATACCTTAAACCTGGGTAGTTGAAACCCGTGGAATGGGTACCATGCAATATGACTTCAAAGGGTCTTCATTTGCTCACCGAACCTCTCCAATCCTATCACTGCTGCGTTTATGTCCCTGTACACATGCTTGATTCTCTTTTGGAGACATAGCAATCCATAGGTTTTAAGATACTTAAGAGTCAGGTACATTCTTAGGCGTTTAATATGGGGTGTTGAGTCCATTTCGTTGAGCAAGGAGTAGCTCTTGTCTATTCCATATTTGGCTTAAGGAACTTTATCTGTGCTCATTTCAATCTCTGGTTTTATGCAGCACCCCAACTCACCTTTACCCTTAAACAAGCATAAGTTGGTTTTCTAAATTTGAGACCCTGTTCTGTTCTGTAATTCAGTTCCTGTGTAGCCAAGTTTACATTCCGTGTATTACTGATATCTTATGATGTTTCTTTTTCTGTGTGACTTATTTCAGTTAGAATCATCGTACCTGAATCCACTCATTGTGCTGCTACGGGCCTGATGACATAGATTTCACTGCTGAGTGATACTGCATTGTACGTAAGTACCACAAGTTCTTTATCCATTTTTCACTTTCTGTGATATTGAACTTGTACGGTAAACGAGGTTCTTGTAAACAGAGGCGTCCCAAACATTGGGGTGGCTGTATCTTTTTGATTTTAATTTCCCTAAGCTATAGGACCATAAGTGGAAGTGCCCTAGGCTCTGTTGCTTTGTTTTTTAGATGTTTCAGGAAACACCATACACTTCTCCCGAGTGTCTGTTGGCAATTTACATCCCGCCCATCAGCATAACAAGGCTCCCAGTTCTCCATGGCCTGTCCTGCCTTTCTGGATTTTACACTTTTTTCAGATGGCCCTTTTGACCGGGGGGGGGGGGCAGTGAGACTTCATTGTAGTGCAGATTTCCTTTGCAAGCTTGCTTGGTTGGCCAAAAAGGGCGTATGCATTTTTTCCTGAATATATTCAGGAAAAAACGCATACGCCCTTTTTGGCCAAGTGCATCATTGTGGACGTTCTGCCTCTTTTCCTATGCTTTCAATGCAATTCCAGTCTACCTCCTGAAATCGGTTTCCTGCAATTCTGCCCCGCTTTCAAGTCCTCTTGGCAGCCTTACTTCAGTATATTTTTGGACGATAGTTGTCATTTATAACTCTGCAGGTTTGTGAATTACAGTGCCCCTGAGCTCCTTTCTTCAACTCGTTTTCTTGTGAGCTGGCCGCAACACCGCAGGATGGCTTCAGGCCCTAATCTGGTTCCGGCACGGCACGCTGAGCCTTTGGTTATTTCCTCTTCCTGGTGGGAAATGAGAGTTAAATTTGCCCGTCCAGACACCTCCAGCTAGTCTCTCATTGGTTCTCGCTATTCCTGTTCATCTTCCGCAGAAATTGCAAACTGGGCCAAACAGGAGGTTAAAGGGACTGACTCTCCAAGTCGGGAGAGTGTTAGTAAAGCGTCTGGAATGTTGCACCCGAGTACCAGGGTACGAAAACTGAGACATATTTGAACACGTCTCCCGATCACATGGTTGATCATACTCTAGGTTCCACATGCATGTTTTAGCTGAAGGAAGAATACCTTAAACCTGGGTAGTTGAAACCCGTGGAATGGGTACCATGCAATATGACTTCAAAGGGTCTTCATTTGCTCACCGAACCTCTCCAATCCTATCACTGCTGCGTTTATGTCCCTGTACACATGCTTGATTCTCTTTCGGAGACATAGCAATCCATAGGTTTTAAGATACTTAAGAGTCAGGTACATTCTTAGGCGTTTAATATGCGGTGTTGAGTCCATTTCGTTGAGCAAGGAGTAGCTCTTGTCTATTCCATATTTGGCTTAAGGAACTTTATCTGTGCTCATTTCAATCTCTGGTTTTATGCAGCACCCCAACTCACCTTTACCCTTAAACAAGCATAAGTTGGTTTTCTAAATTTGAGACCCTGTTCTGTTCTGTAATTCAGTTCCTGTGTAGCCAAGTTTACATTCCGTGTATTACTGATATCTTATGATGTTTCTTTCTCTGTGTGACTTATTTCAGTTAGAATCATCGTACCTGAATCCACTCATTGTGCTGCTACGGGCCTGATGACATAGATTTCACTGCTGAGTGATACTGCATTGTACGTAAGTACCACAAGTTCTTTATCCATTTTTCACTTTCTGTGATATTGAACTTGTACGGTAAATGAGGTTCTTGTAAACAGAGGCGTCCCAAACATTGGGGTGGCTGTATCTTTTTGATTTTAATTTCCCTAAGCTATAGGACCATAAGTGGAAGTGCCCTAGGCTCTGTTGCTTTGTTTTTTAGATGTTTCAGGAAACACCATACACTTCTCCCGAGTGTCTGTTGGCAGTTTACATCCCGCCCATCAGCATAACAAGGCTCCCAGTTCTCCATGGCCTATCCTGCCTTTCTGGATTTTACACTTTTTTCAGATGGCCCTTTTGACCGGGGGGAAGTGAGACTTCATTGTAGTGCAGATTTCCTTTGCAAGCTTGCTTGGTTGGCCAAAAAGGGCGTATGCGTTTTTTCCTGAATATATTCAGGAAAAAACGCATACGCCCTTTTTGGCCAAGTGCATCATTGTGGACGTTCTGCCTCTTTTCCTATGCTTTCAATGCAATTCCAGTCTACCTCCTGAAATCGGTTTCCTGCAATTCTGCCCCGCTTTCAAGTCCTCTTGGCAGCCTTACTTCAGTATATTTTTGGACGATAGCTGTCATTTATAACTCTGCAGGTTTGTGAATTACAGTGCCCCTGAGCTCCTTTCTTCAACTCGCTTTCTTGTGAGCTGGCCGCAACACCGCAGGATGGCTTCAGGCCCTAATCTGGTTCCGGCACGGCACGCTGAGCCTTTGGTTATTTCCTCTTCCTGGTGGGAAATGAGAGTTAAATTTGCCCGTCCAGACACCTCCAGCTAGTCTCTCATTGGTTCTCGCTATTCCTGTTCATCTTCCGCAGAAATTGCAAACTGGGCCAAACAGGAGGTTAAAGGGACTGACTCTCCAAGTGGGGAGAGTGTTAGTAAAGCGTCTGGAATGTTGCACCCGAGTACCAGGGTACGAAAACTGAGACATATTTGAACACGTCTCCCGATCACATGGTTGATCATACTCTAGGTTCCACATGCATGTTTTAGCTGAAGGAAGAATACCTTAAACCTGGGTAGTTGAAACCCGTGGAATGGGTACCATGCAATATGACTTCAAAGGGTCTTCATTTGCTCACCGAACCTCTCCAATCCTATCACTGCTGCGTTTATGTCCCTGTACACATGCTTGATTCTCTTTCGGAGACATAGCAATCCATTGGTTTTAAGATACTTAAGGGTCAGGTACATTCTTAGGCGTTTAATATGGGGTGTTGAGTCCATTTCGTTGAGCAAGGAGTAGCTCTTGTCTATTCCATATTTGGCTTAAGGAACTTTATCTGTGCTCATTTCAATCTCTGGTTTTATGCAGCACCCCAACTCACCTTTACCCTTAAACAAGCATAAGTTGGTTTTCTAAATTTGAGACCCTGTTCTGTTCTGTAATTCATTTTCTGTGTAGCCTAGTTTACATTCCGTGTATTACTGATATCTTATGATGTTTCTTCTTCTGTGTGACTTATTTCAGTTAGAATCATCGTACCTGAATCCACTCATTGTGCTGCTACGGGCCTGATGACATAGATTTCACTGCTGAGTGATACTGCATTGTACGTAAGTACCACAAGTTCTTTATCCATTTTTCACTTTCTGTGATATTGAACTTGTACGGTAAACGAGGTTCTTGTAAACAGAGGCGTCTCAAACATTGGGGTGGCTGTATCTTTTTGATTTTAATTTCCCTAAGCTATAGGACCATAAGTGGAAGTGCCCTAGGCTCTGTTGCTTTGTTTTTTAGATGTTTCAGGAAACACCATACACTTCTCCCGAGTGTCTGTTGGCAGTTTACATCCCGCCCATCAGCATAACAAGGCTCCCAGTTCTCCATGGCCTGTCCTGCCTTTCTGGATTTTACACTTTTTTCAGATGGCCCTTTTGACCGGGGGGAAGTGAGACTTCATTGTAGTGCAGATTTCCTTTGCAAGCTTGCTTGGTTGGCCAAAAAGGGCGTATGCGTTTTTTCCTGAATATATTCAGGAAAAAACGCATACGCCCTTTTTGGCCAAGTGCATCATTGTGGACGTTCTGCCTCTTTTCCTATGCTTTCAATGCAATTCCAGTCTACCTCCTGAAATCGGTTTCCTGCAATTCTGCCCCGCTTTCAAGTCCTCTTGGCAGCCTTACTTCAGTATATTTTTGGACGATAGTTGTCATTTATAACTCTGCAGGTTTGTGAATTACAGTGCCCCTGAGCTCCTTTCTTCAACTCGTTTTCTTGTGAGCTGGCCGCAACACCGCAGGATGGCTTCAGGCCCTAATCTGGTTCCGGCACGGCACGCTGATCCTTTGGTTATTTCCTCTTCCTGGTGGGAAATGAGAGTTAAATTTGCCCGTCCAGACACCTCCAGCTAGTCTCTCATTGGTTCTCGCTATTCCTGTTCATCTTCCGCAGAAATTGCAAACTGGGCCAAACAGGAGGTTAAAGGGACTGACTCTCCAAGTCGGGAGAGTGTTAGTAAAGCGTCTGGAATGTTGCACCCGAGTACCAGGGTACGAAAACTGAGACATATTTGAACACGTCTCCCGATCACATGGTTGATCATACTCTAGGTTCCACATGCATGTTTTAGCTGAAGGAAGAATACCTTAAACCTGGGTAGTTGAAACCCGTGGAATGGGTACCATGCAATATGACTTCAAAGGGTCTTCATTTGCTCACCGAACCTCTCCAATCCTAACACTGCTGCGTTTATGTCCCTGTACACATGCTTGATTCTCTTTTGGAGACATAGCAATCCATAGGTTTTAAGATACTTAAGAGTCAGGTACATTCTTAGGCGTTTAATATGGGGTGTTGAGTCCATTTCGTTGAGCAAGGAGTAGCTCTTGTCTATTCCATATTTGGCTTAAGGAACTTTATCTGTGCTCATTTCAATCTCTGGTTTTATGCAGCACCCCAACTCACCTTTACCCTTAAACAAGCATAAGTTGGTTTTCTAAATTTGAGACCCTGTTCTGTTCTGTAATTCAGTTCCTGTGTAGCCAAGTTTACATTCTGTGTATTACTGATATCTTATGATGTTTCTTTTTCTGTGTGACTTATTTCAGTTAGAATCATCGTACCTGAATCCACTCATTGTGCTGCTACGGGCCTGATGACATAGATTTCACTGCTGAGTGATACTGCATTGTACGTAAGTACCACAAGTTCTTTATCCATTTTTCACTTTCTGTGATATTGAACTTGTACGGTAAACGAGGTTCTTGTAAACAGAGGCGTCCCAAACATTGGGGTGGCTGTATCTTTTTGATTTTAATTTCCCTAAGCTATAGGACCATAAGTGGAAGTGCCCTAGGCTCTGTTGCTTTGTTTTTTAGATGTTTCAGGAAACACCATACACTTCTCCCGAGTGTCTGTTGGCAGTTTACATCCCGCCCATCAGCATAACAAGGCTCCCAGTTCTCCATGGCCTGTCCTGCCTTTCTGGATTTTACACTTTTTTCAGATGGCCCTTTTGACCGGCGGTGGGGGGCAGTGAGACTTCATTGTAGTGCAGATTTCCTTTGCAAGCTTGCTTGGTTGGCCAAAAAGGGCGTATGCGTTTTTTCCTGAATATATTCAGGAAAAAACGCATACGCCCTTTTTGGCCAAGTGCATCATTGTGGACGTTCTGCCTCTTTTCCTATGCTTTCAATGCAACTCCAGTCTACCTCCTGAAATCGGTTTCCTGCAATTCTGCCCCGCTTTCAAGTCCTCTTGGCAGCCTTACTTCAGTATATTTTTGGACGATAGTTGTCATTTATAACTCTGCAGGTTTGTGAATTACAGTGCCCCTGAGCTCCTTTCTTCAACTCGTTTTCTTGTGAGCTGGCCGCAACACCGCAGGATGGCTTCAGGCCCTAATCTGGTTCCGGCACGGCACGCTGAGCCTTTGGTTATTTCCTCTTCCTGGTGGGAAATGAGAGTTAAATTTGCCCGTCCAGACACCTCCAGCTAGTCTCTCATTGGTTCTCGCTATTCCTGTTCATCTTCCGCAGAAATTGCAAACTGGGCCAAACAGGAGGTTAAAGGGACTGACTCTCCAAGTCGGGAGAGTGTTAGTAAAGCGTCTGGAATGTTGCACCCGAGTACCAGGGTACGAAAACTGAGACATATTTGAACACGTCTCCCGATCACATGGTTGATCATACTCTAGGTTCCACATGCATGTTTTAGCTGAAGGAAGAATACCTTAAACCTGGGTAGTTGAAACCCGTGGAATGGGTACCATGCAATATGACTTCAAAGGGTCTTCATTTGCTCACCGAACCTCTCCAATCCTATCACTGCTGCGTTTATGTCCCTGTACACATGCTTGATTCTCTTTCGGAGACATAGCAATCCATAGGTTTTAAGATACTTAAGAGTCAGGTACATTCTTAGGCGTTTAATATGCGGTGTTGAGTCCATTTCGTTGAGCAAGGAGTAGCTCTTGTCTATTCCATATTTGGCTTAAGGAACTTTATCTGTGCTCATTTCAATCTCTGGTTTTATGCAGCACCCCAACTCACCTTTACCCTTAAACAAGCATAAGTTGGTTTTCTAAATTTGAGACCCTGTTCTGTTCTGTAATTCAGTTCCTGTGTAGCCAAGTTTACATTCCGTGTATTACTGATATCTTATGATGTTTCTTTCTCTGTGTGACTTATTTCAGTTAGAATCATCGTACCTGAATCCACTCATTGTGCTGCTACGGGCCTGATGACATAGATTTCACTGCTGAGTGATACTGCATTGTACGTAAGTACCACAAGTTCTTTATCCATTTTTCACTTTCTGTGATATTGAACTTGTACGGTAAATGAGGTTCTTGTAAACAGAGGCGTCCCAAACATTGGGGTGGCTGTATCTTTTTGATTTTAATTTCCCTAAGCTATAGGACCATAAGTGGAAGTGCCCTAGGCTCTGTTGCTTTGTTTTTTAGATGTTTCAGGAAACACCATACACTTCTCCCGAGTGTCTGTTGGCAGTTTACATCCCGCCCATCAGCATAACAAGGCTCCCAGTTCTCCATGGCCTGTCCTGCCTTTCTGGATTTTACACTTTTTTCAGATGGCCCTTTTGACCGGGGGGCAGTGAGACTTCATTGTAGTGCAGATTTCCTTTGCAAGCTTGCTTGGTTGGCCAAAAAGGGCGTATGCGTTTTTTCCTGAATATATTCAGGAAAAAACGCATACGCCCTTTTTGGCCAAGTGCATCATTGTGGACGTTCTGCCTCTTTTCCTATGCTTTCAATGCAATTCCAGTCTACCTCCTGAAATCGGTTTCCTGCAATTCTGCCCCGCTTTCAAGTCCTCTTGGCAGCCTTACTTCAGTATATTTTTGGACGATAGTTGTCATTTATAACTCTGCAGGTTTGTGAATTACAGTGCCCCTGAGCTCCTTTCTTCAACTCGTTTTCTTGTGAGCTGGCCGCAACACCGCAGGATGGCTTCAGGCCCTAATCTGGTTCCGGCACGGCACGCTGAGCCTTTGGTTATTTCCTCTTCCTGGTGGGAAATGAGAGTTAAATTTGCCCGTCCAGACACCTCCAGCTAGTCTCTCATTGGTTCTCGCTATTCCTGTTCATCTTCCGCAGAAATTGCAAACTGGGCCAAACAGGAGGTTAAAGGGACTGACTCTCCAAGTCGGGAGAGTGTTAGTAAAGCGTCTGGAATGTTGCACCCGAGTACCAGGGTACGAAAACTGAGACATATTTGAACACGTCTCCCGATCACATGGTTGATCATACTCTAGGTTCCACATGCATGTTTTAGCTGAAGGAAGAATACCTTAAACCTGGGTAGTTGAAACCCGTGGAATGGGTACCATGCAATATGACTTCAAAGGGTCTTCATTTGCTCACCGAACCTCTCCAATCCTATCACTGCTGCGTTTATGTCCCTGTACACATGCTTGATTCTCTTTTGGAGACATAGCAATCCATAGGTTTTAAGATACTTAAGAGTCAGGTACATTCTTAGGCGTTTAATATGGGGTGTTGAGTCCATTTCGTTGAGCAAGGAGTAGCTCTTGTCTATTCCATATTTGGCTTAAGGAACTTTATCTGTGCTCATTTCAATCTCTGGTTTTATGCAGCACCCCAACTCACCTTTACCCTTAAACAAGCATAAGTTGGTTTTCTAAATTTGAGACCCTGTTCTGTTCTGTAATTCAGTTCCTGTGTAGCCAAGTTTACATTCCGTGTATTACTGATATCTTATGATGTTTCTTTTTCTGTGTGACTTATTTCAGTTAGAATCATCGTACCTGAATCCACTCATTGTGCTGCTACGGGCCTGATGACATAGATTTCACTGCTGAGTGATACTGCATTGTACGTAAGTACCACAAGTTCTTTATCCATTTTTCACTTTCTGTGATATTGAACTTGTACGGTAAACGAGGTTCTTGTAAACAGAGGCGTCCCAAACATTGGGGTGGCTGTATCTTTTTGATTTTAATTTCCCTAAGCTATAGGACCATAAGTGGAAGTGCCCTAGGCTCTGTTGCTTTGTTTTTTAGATGTTTCAGGAAACACCATACACTTCTCCCGAGTGTCTGTTGGCAATTTACATCCCGCCCATCAGCATAACAAGGCTCCCAGTTCTCCATGGCCTGTCCTGCCTTTCTGGATTTTACACTTTTTTCAGATGGCCCTTTTGACCGGGGGGGGGGGGGCAGTGAGACTTCATTGTAGTGCAGATTTCCTTTGCAAGCTTGCTTGGTTGGCCAAAAGGGGCGTATGCATTTTTTCCTGAATATATTCAGGAAAAAACGCATACGCCCTTTTTGGCCAAGTGCATCATTGTGGACGTTCTGCCTCTTTTCCTATGCTTTCAATGCAATTCCAGTCTACCTCCTGAAATCGGTTTCCTGCAATTCTGCCCCGCTTTCAAGTCCTCTTGGCAGCCTTACTTCAGTATATTTTTGGACGATAGTTGTCATTTATAACTCTGCAGGTTTGTGAATTACAGTGCCCCTGAGCTCCTTTCTTCAACTCGTTTTCTTGTGAGCTGGCCGCAACACCGCAGGATGGCTTCAGGCCCTAATCTGGTTCCGGCACGGCACGCTGAGCCTTTGGTTATTTCCTCTTCCTGGTGGGAAATGAGAGTTAAATTTGCCCGTCCAGACACCTCCAGCTAGTCTCTCATTGGTTCTCGCTATTCCTGTTCATCTTCCGCAGAAATTGCAAACTGGGCCAAACAGGAGGTTAAAGGGACTGACTCTCCAAGTCGGGAGAGTGTTAGTAAAGCGTCTGGAATGTTCCACCCGAGTACCAGGGTACGAAAACTGAGACATATTTGAACACGTCTCCCGATCACATGGTTGATCATACTCTAGGTTCCACATGCATGTTTTAGCTGAAGGAAGAATACCTTAAACCTGGGTAGTTGAAACCCGTGGAATGGGTACCATGCAATATGACTTCAAAGGGTCTTCATTTGCTCACCGAACCTCTCCAATCCTATCACTGCTGCGTTTATGTCCCTGTACACATGCTTGATTCTCTTTCGGAGACATAGCAATCCATAGGTTTTAAGATACTTAAGAGTCAGGTACATTCTTAGGCGTTTAATATGCGGTGTTGAGTCCATTTCGTTGAGCAAGGAGTAGCTCTTGTCTATTCCATATTTGGCTTAAGGAACTTTATCTGTGCTCATTTCAATCTCTGGTTTTATGCAGCACCCCAACTCACCTTTACCCTTAAACAAGCATAAGTTGGTTTTCTAAATTTGAGACCCTGTTCTGTTCTGTAATTCAGTTCCTGTGTAGCCAAGTTTACATTCCGTGTATTACTGATATCTTATGATGTTTCTTTCTCTGTGTGACTTATTTCAGTTAGAATCATCGTACCTGAATCCACTCATTGTGCTGCTACGGGCCTGATGACATAGATTTCACTGCTGAGTGATACTGCATTGTACGTAAGTACCACAAGTTCTTTATCCATTTTTCACTTTCTGTGATATTGAACTTGTACGGTAAATGAGGTTCTTGTAAACAGAGGCGTCCCAAACATTGGGGTGGCTGTATCTTTTTGATTTTAATTTCCCTAAGCTATAGGACCATAAGTGGAAGTGCCCTAGGCTCTGTTGCTTTGTTTTTTAGATGTTTCAGGAAACACCATACACTTCTCCCGAGTGTCTGTTGGCAGTTTACATCCCGCCCATCAGCATAACAAGGCTCCCAGTTCTCCATGGCCTATCCTGCCTTTCTGGATTTTACACTTTTTTCAGATGGCCCTTTTGACCGGGGGGAAGTGAGACTTCATTGTAGTGCAGATTTCCTTTGCAAGCTTGCTTGGTTGGCCAAAAAGGGCGTATGCGTTTTTTCCTGAATATATTCAGGAAAAAACGCATACGCCCTTTTTGGCCAAGTGCATCATTGTGGACGTTCTGCCTCTTTTCCTATGCTTTCAATGCAATTCCAGTCTACCTCCTGAAATCGGTTTCCTGCAATTCTGCCCCGCTTTCAAGTCCTCTTGGCAGCCTTACTTCAGTATATTTTTGGACGATAGCTGTCATTTATAACTCTGCAGGTTTGTGAATTACAGT